>NW_019522678.1:42386-79714 GCF_002814215.2 Seriola lalandi dorsalis
AGATGTAACCGTTTCTATAACTTCAGCTCAAGCTGTGACATGAATTTAAAAAAACAGATGATCTCTCAGACCAGGATCATTGAAAGATATCCTAAATGTTATATTAAATATTTTCTAAAAACAACATTTAGACCAATGGACATGAAAATGTGCAGTATTGATCCGTTCTGTAGTAAATATAGAGCATCGGTATCACATCCATCCATCAGGGACTGGAGCTGATCTGTTTTAGTGAATGGTGAGTATCGGCCTTCATATCATTCTAACCTTAATATAGACCTCCTCCTCCTCCTCCTCTTCCTCCTCCTCCTCCTCCTCCTCCTCTTCCTCTCTCTGCAGTTCTCCTGCGTTACATAACAGGAGGGCTGTTAGATAATAGAGGAAGCTGTGCAGCTCGTCTCGTCTCACCATGCTGACGACACAGACACACACTCTCCATTTTTATCCTCCGTTCTGTCTCTATTTGTTCTTCTCCTGCTGTGAGATGACGTTGGTTTGAATCAAAGAATAGAATCATTGAAATGATGTTCGGTCAGATCATCCTCAGGCTTTATTTAAAAAAAAGACTATTTGATCCTGTCATTGGAAATACATTTTACACCTCTGCTCCTGTAGCTGAAATATTATACAGCAGTCATGTTTGAATTACTTTGGATATATATAATACTCCTCCCTATATGTACATTATGTCGTATATCTTTAAAAACCCCACGGTGAAAAGCATGAAATCTGAAAAACAATGATATAGATTCTACCTTAAATCAAATGATCTTATATTATCTTATCATCTTATTTTATAATAGGCAGCTGCTGAATATACAGCAAGACACAGATTTACAAACAACAGACATATTGAAGCGAGAAGATTTTTATAAAACAGTAATGATGTAAAAATAAACTAGTTTAGAGAGAAGAATGGGGATCAGTGGTCTGAGATTTGGTCTAGATCTTTCAGTCCTCAGCGTTCCTCGTTAACAGCAGAATATCTCAGACAATTTGCTTTATTTTATCCATTATTCACAGATTTATACAAAATAAATATATCTATAAATATATTGTTAATTTCTCATGTTCATAGAAACAAATGACTTGGTTGGAAGTAGGAGGAAGTCACTGTTACCTGCTTTAAACTGCTCATTTAGACATAAATGAATTCATAAAGATGGAGGAGACTAAAGAGGAGAGAAATAAGATTAGATCATAATGAGAACAAAACAACAGAGGAAATAAGAGGAAAGAAAAGAGAAGGGAAGAAGAAGAAAGACAAGTAAAAAATAAAGGGAACAGAGAAAAGATGAGGGGAGGTGAAGCATGAAGCTGCAGTTACTGCCTGTGTTCACTAGATGGCGCTGATGTTCTGCTGTAGAATGTGAAGCAAAGACATGATGTCTGAAAAACAAGCTTCAGGTTTAAAGTGCTGCAGAGGCCAAGTTACTGTTTGAAACTCAAACAACAGAATGCTCAATAATCAATAATCAATATAACAATCCAAAACTTCACATGAGCACGAGGAGGCGTTCACCGTTTCCCTGAAACAATTATTGATACCTCATGATACTTGTAGACACCTACACACACAACACACTGTTGCCGGAACAAAGCTTAAAAACTTCTAGAACAAGACTTCCGGTCTGTCTTTTGTTCCAAAATAAAAGCACCCTTAAAACTTTCTACTCAGCTGCAGAGCGCAGAAACAAAAGAGCAAAAACATTAAACAGTAAAATATATAAATATAAAACACATATGTACAATATGAAATAGAAGTAGAAGTAGTAGAAGTATAAACTGTCATGAAATGTAAATACTCATGTAAAGTGTAGAAGCTTCAGTACTTAAGTATTGATACTGTTATTGAAACGTGTTTATTATTTAGCTACAGCTGCTGTTTACATGAGGAGGATTTTTAATTTATTTTATTACAGCCTTTTATTGTGTATATTTATATTTTAGGATATCTTTCACATTTTTACTGTAAATATTGAATTTAAAAAAAACCTCTTATTTATATTTAAGCTATCTGTCCTGCAGTATTTACTTTGCTTTATCTTTCTTTGTCATTTTTCTTCTTACAATGTTTGTTATAATGAACAAAAGCTGGATCCCTCCTGTGTGAAAAGCTACATGGCAACAAATGTAATTCTGATTCTTTTTGTTTACATTCAACACTTTTATTTTGAAAGATATCGGATGTCGTTGGTTGTTACTTAAGCCCCCCCGGGGTGTTTCTCCCGCTGCTCCCCATCCATCCCCCCGCTCCTCCTCCTCCCTCAGTCCGCAGCTGTGCGCCGCTGTATCGGCTGCTCGTGTCGCCCGCTCTCCTCGCCTCCTAACCGGCTTTCTTCACCGGGGAACGCCGCTGGTCTGACCGTGTCCGTGGAACATCAGGGTGAAACATGAGTCCCGGGTCCCGGAGCTGGTCCCGGAGCTGGTCCCGGAGCTGGTCCCGGGTCTGGTCGTGTCTGCTGAGCCTGAGTGTTTTGACCCGGGCTCTGGAGCTGGAGGAGCTGTTTGAGTTCGGAGAAGAAGCCGGAGACCTGTCGCTGCCGCCCGGCTCGGACTCCACCGCCGGGCTGCCCCTCAACGGATCTCTCTTCTTCTTCGGCGACACCGTCGACAAAGTTTACGTGAGTTTAACGTCCAGTTGTCGGTGTGTTTAACGGGAAGGAGGGAAAATTTAACCGCCAGGTTCATTCATGAAAGAAGAGTCAGTGAAAAGAGTGGGACAGAAAAATCTGTCAAAATCCTCAAAACTGATCATCTTTATCAGTTTGAACTGAAAGTTGATCAACAAGTTAAACACAATTAATAAGACAAATAAATAAATAAATAAATAAAAAAGTTATTATAAATATAACTATCAAATCCAAGTTAAAATGACTGAAATTCAAATCAAATTCGCCATAAGTTTAGATTTTAACATTTCTGTCGTTTATCATTCAAATTATAAAATGTCCAAAATAATGGGAAATCAAATGTGTCCGGAGATTAAAAGTTAAAAAATAAACTATCAAAGTGATAAAAACAAACAGGTTTCTCAGCTTCACAACGTGAAAAACAAAAAGCAGATAATTAATATTTTCACTTGATAACCAACATGAACCAGTGATGAAAGTTAAAACTGACAGAATCTCTTCATTTAAACCCTTAAATCTCTTAAAACCTCAATTAAAGTTCTGTGGAAATGTACAGAAAATAACTTTAATAAGTAAAATGACTGAGTTTTAATCACAAACTGACAAAAGTTAAAGTTCTAATCTGTAACTTTTCCATATTAAAATGTCTAGAACTACTTTATACTAATAATACTAATATTTTAATCATGGTAACACTTCGTTTGCCTCAGTGTATTAGTTACAAATGGACTTTTAAGTCACATTTTTAAGATTCACTTTTTCCACCTTGGTGGTTTTCAGCTCGTTATTTGAACCAGGTGAAGAATTTTAGTCGTGGGACGTCTGGATCTGAAGTTATCAGAGGAAATGTTAGCGGCAGCTCGGCTCCCAGCTGCTCCTTTATGCTGAATCGCATCAGAGAAACTCTTATTTTTAACTTGAAACTGTTGATGAATAGTTTCTACTGGTTTTAATCCCCTGCTCTGTTTGTTGTGGAGAGGAGGAAACCTCTGAGGATAATTCAGCTGCTGAATCACTGAACGAACCAGGAGAAGCTGATAAATATGACGCTAAAGATGGTGAAGACAACAACTCCCATGATCCCACACTACTTCATGACGTCTCCGTCTTTTGTTATTG
The DNA here is from genome assembly GCF_002814215.2 of Seriola lalandi dorsalis. Taxonomy (NCBI): domain Eukaryota; kingdom Metazoa; phylum Chordata; class Actinopteri; order Carangiformes; family Carangidae; genus Seriola; species Seriola lalandi. The sequence continues at coordinate 46,139 of NW_019522678.1, forward strand.
TTTTGGTTGAGAGACGCCTGGAGGCAGAAAATGACTCGTCGTACCTTTAAATCCCGTCACTCTGCTGAGGTTGTTAAAGATCATGTGTCTCCTCAGGAAAATTAAAGTAGATTTCAAGGGAGTTAATTAAGAGACGCTGACTTTACATTAACAGCTGTGATATTCAGGCAGACATTTTTTTTATAAGTGATGTTTGGATTTCCCTCCTTTTCACTTCATCTGATGTTTGTGGTTCAATCTTCCACTGGTTAAACTTCAGCTTCATTCAGCTGCTTTAAATGTTTCAGCTGTGAACACGCTTGATTGATCTAATCAATAAGTGAATTGTCTTGTCAGTTCGATCTTTGTGTGTGTGTGTGTGTGTTTACACCTGAAGGTTTTCTATTGGATTGTAATCCCCCTCACATTTAAAAACTGTTTACAAAATAAGAGTCCTGCTGCTTTGGTTTCAGATCTGTGTGTGTGTGTGTGTGTGTGTGTGTGTGTGTGTGTGTGTGTGTGTGTGTGTGTGTGTGTGTGGTTTGAGGTGTTAAGTATGTGAACAGAGGCTGGAATGTGAGTCAATTAAAAGCCAACAAAGATAAGCCTTTTATCAGCCGACACACACACACACACACACACACACACACACACACACACACACACACACACACACACACACACACATTCCTCAGGTCATGTGACAGCTAATCCTGATTGGAGCATTTACACTTGGAGTTAAACTCAGATCTGTTTCTGTCTCCGACCTTCAGTTAAACTGGAGTTGATTTTATCGTCTTCAGAGATGAAAGAAGAATTAAACTTAAACTCCTGGTGGTTTTTTCCCGGAGCCTCAAATATAATAAAAATATAATAAATATAATTTTAAAAATATTTTATAATATTTATTTTTGTCATATCTGACAGTAAATTAAATAACTGCAGGTTTTTATAAAGTTCAGATAAAACAAGTTCATTAAAGTCACAGTGCGCTCGGAGAAAGTGTAAATGGCATTTTTATATTTAAAAAAAAAACATTTTCTAAACTTAATGATTGATCGATTCATTGAGAAAATAATTGATCCAAAACAAAGAGAAGTTCAAACGGAGCGTTCGTCAGTTCGTCACTGTTGAGAATCGGTGGCAGGAAGTGTTAAAATCACAACCCTCGCTGTTACTACAGCTGCATCGATTAGTTTAATGATCAATTAGAGGACTGTCGGGAAATACAGTGGCAGCTATTCTGATAATCAATTAAGTGTTAAAGCTTCTAATTTGCAGCTTTTCTTTGTCATATCTGATGGTAAAGTCAATATTTTTGCATCTTGGACCAAACAGGCATTTTTCTAAACAAATCGACTAATCAATTAATGAAAAAAAAGATTATTATTAATGCTTCATCGAGTCTGTCTGGGTAAACTTCTCAACAGAGTCTGGTGTGGTTTGAACCTGAGGGAGACTTCAAGTCTGGTCCCTTTAGGAACTTGATAAATTGTTTGTTTGAAGAGTTAAAGCTGCTGTAATCAATATTTGTATCATAGAAACGTATGAAATGATTGACCGATTGTAAAGGAGTCTTTGGTGTTGATGAACCGACAGAGAATCAGCAGCTCGTCGTCCTCGCTCTCGCAGCAGCAGCTGTTTTCAGAGGAACATCTGTGCACAGCCTCCGTCCTCTACCTGTCGTCAGAGAGCAGCTGATGCGTTTCACCTGTGGAGCCGCTTCTCTCTTCACGACCTTTCCTAAGCTGCTGAGAGGTCGTTGAACCTTTCCCGACGCCCCGGTGCGTTCACGTCCACTGTTGTTCTTCCCTGTCGCAGCCGCTCCACCATTTGTTTTCCACCCCCCAGTTAAAAACAACAGGCCTCAGACCACACAGATCTCAGCGTCTCCACAGGAAGTTGACGGGACTCGGCGGTGAAGGTCTCGCTCCGGTCGCCTTCGTGTTTCACGTTATTTCAGACGCCGAGGGCCAAGCGTGTTTAATTCAGCGCAGGCATGTGATTCGCTGCTGTTGTTGGAGGATAAATCAGTTAAACAGGGACAGGAAATGTATGGATGTCATGTGTCCTGTTGGTTTTACCCCACAAGCAGTCGACTGGTTAAATCTGTTCGTCCGGTACTTTGTTGAGAAGATACGCGTTTCTGCGCCGATACGAGACGACCTTACTTAGAGTCCGACATCCAAACACAAGCAGCTGAGCAAGAACTCGGTCTGAGTTATAAATAAATCACAAACCGTCTCATAAAAGAATAAATGAACGACGGTCAGATCAGACTTTTGATACCAGCTTCTGGTTCTTCACAGTTTCGTGTCCCTGTGGTTCGTTAAGACGTAAAACTTAGAGTCTGGTGATATTTTATATTCTTCATCTCGTCATTAAATCTCACGTGCAGCCAAACAAACTCTGAATGTCTCCGTAGCGATGCAGCTTGGTCCTCTATAAGGAGGAGGAGCTTAAATCAATTCTAAATGTAACAGGAAGCTGAACTGGACTGATTAATGATGATGATTAATCGCTGAGCGGCAGAGTTTTTAATGAGCTGGAGCCCAGATGAATTCATGAGTCAATCTTTCAGCATTTTTATCATAAATGTTTGAATTTTTAGCTGTTTTTTTTAAGGTGAAAAAATTCTATTCATCAGGAACATTTCAGCCTGTAGGGGGCAGCAGCAACTCCAGCTGGTGGCTTTACGGCTGAACCACATCCAGTTATTTTATCCACTTTTATCAAGATTCAGCCTGAAATATTCGGTACCTTTGGGAACTTTGGGTTCTCCACTAGATTTTAAAGTTCTCTGGGTTTTAATAATGTTTGTCTGAAGAACCCGAGTCTGTAACAGAACATGAGTCCGTGGCTTTTAATAATCTTCCTTTATTACGCTGCTTTTTTAATGCTCCTTTTCAAAAATCACATTTTATGTATTTCTTCTATTTCTATTTCTCCTTCTTATCTTTTTTCTTATTCTTGTTCTTTATTCTTTTGCAGTATGTAAATCCCTTTAAATTCCCATGCTGTATAAAAAACTGTCCTTGCTCAATAATGGGGATTTTCAGAGTAAAACGTCAGCTGTTGGTGTCCCTCAGCCTCTGCTGGGTTTTCTCACAGTGTGAAGCTCTAATAGGTTGCTGTGAATCTGTGGTCTATAAAGGACCCTCCCCCCCTTTTAAGTGTCTCTTCCTACCCCCTCCCACCCCCACCAGAATGAATGACATCCTGTTGGTCTGTGCCTCCCCAGTAATTACCAGTCCTCCGGGGACACTCCTCACCTTTTCTTTTGCATTTAAAGAAACTTGAGGACTGAAAGGTTGAAGTCAGATCTCCTGGCTCCGCTCCAGCTCTCTTCCTCTCACTCGGAGGTTTTTCCGGTCGTACGACGCTCCATCTCTGACAGGAAGCGGCGCGTCCCCGTGGAGTTAACACATCTGGAACGTATAGACACGAGACATCTGTCCTCTAAAACCAGATGGCAGCGCTCAGAGTGTTTCCTCCCTCCGCTGTTCTCACACTGATAATGATGATCTCAGGGGTCGGACATGTGTGATGTCAGCGACGTCCTGGCAAGTTTCCACCAGAGGAACATGTATTATTACATGTAATGTAATGTTGGACGGTCTTTAACCGTCCAACTTTACAAACCTTTGCCTTTTAGTTCAACGTTAGTTTTTCAAGTTGTAACCTGTTAAATACTTTTACATCTGCTTCACATTCCTGCTGATGGTTTTAAAAATTAGCTTTTAGATTGGTTTCCTTCCTTCCAGGCAGCCGTTAGAAAATTCTCACTAAATTTATATAATATATAATCTATATAATTATAGATCAGCTCTAGCTTCTATATTAATACTGTGAAAGTATCAAAGCCTCAGTCCACAGAGAAATGCACACAGCCTGTATTCAGAAACTGAGCCTTAAAACCAGCCGTCAGGACTTCTGGAACTTTGTGATGTCACAACAAAGCAGTCACCAAGCCCCGCCCACCTGGACCCACCATCCAAACCTTGCAGGATTTGGTTTCTCTGAGTGTTTTTACCTGAAATCTATTGGATCACTCATAAAACAGTCAGCCAATCAGAAGAGTTTTTATCTTGTTAAGTTTCTGTTTACAGGCTGGTTTTTAGTAAATGGATAAGACATGTGCTTTGGTTCGTCTTTGTCTTCAACTTTAGTCTCTATACTCTAATTATCGGAACTGAAACAGAAGCTTTTATAAACTGTTTGTGAATCAACGTCGGGACGAATCTGTTCTTGAAGAGTTGAACATAACGACATGAACGACTTCACTGCTGCTCCGTTAAAGGCACAAACTCTACGTAGCTGATGATGAACATGAAGAAGAAATGTTTATGTTCAGAGTGGACGGAGACCTGAGTCCGTCCTCGTCCTCTGTCCTCTGTCCTTTGTCCTCTGGGTTGGGAATGTGTTTATCTTGAGATCTGCCGTCTGTTCTGTCGCCTGTGAAGTCGGATACCTGCTGGTAGTCCTCGGCCTTTCACCCACAGAGGCAAGATAGGGGGTGGAGTAGGTTGGTGGTGGTGGGGGTGGGGGGGGGCACTCCAGGCTTTACAGAGGCACTCGAGCAAGAAAGCTTTCCTCTTTGTCTCTTATTTCCTCACCTTCCATGTCGCAGCATCATCTGAGAGTCTCAGAGAAGCTTCTTTCATCTGGTTTCAGGCTCTGACCTTTGAACTCTTTGCTGCTTCCGAACATTTGTTTCTTCTTGTTCGGACGTGGATTATTCTGTATCTTCAAATCAAACCAGTCGGCGGAGCTCGGTTTGTCAAATATCATGGACTGTCCTGAACGAACTGCCTTCAGATTATCTTTGATTTAATAACTGATAAACTCTACGTTCACACTAACACACCTGAAAGCTCACATCACATGACCATTCACCACACTGGACATGTGCGAGTCGGTGTAAACAGGAAGTAGATTGTCTCCTCTGCAGTTGTAGCATTAAAACAGAGAACGTAAGTGAACAACAGCTGCTAGCAAAGACGACGTCGGCTAAACGTCACAGTGTTTTAGCGTCGACCTGATTTTCATTTTCAACCGAAATTTAACGTCGGTCCAACGTTAGAGTTGTTAGAGTCCAACGTCTTTCTGGTGTTACATCGATGCCCGGTGCATGCTGGGAAAGTGGCACCTTGAAGCTGCTAAGAAACTTCACTGCAGTGAATAAATGACAGACGCTTTGAGGACAGGTTTCCTCTGCTGCTGCTGAACGTCCTCAGTGTGAAACATGGCCGCTCTGTTTCAGCTGGACGAGGCTCTGTAGGGAAAAAACAAGCGTGTTGATGCTGCCTGAAGCAGATGTGTGTTTACACAGGTGGAGGGAAACATTTGGTCGTTATATAAGAGTCTCATTTGACTGAATACGTGTCAGAGAAATGATCCAAAGACATAAAGCTCAGATAAAGTTCAACATATAATTCGACCGTAGAGTCAAACTTTCCTCTTTCCCTTCACATTCTGCAGCAGGAACAAACGACACGTGTTAAAGACTTGTTGTATGTTACGGTCAGACATGGCGGTTTGTGTCTGTTCACCTCTGAGAGGCCTCCTGAGTCGAACATTAACCATCTGAGTATGTGTGGCATTCTGGGAAACACGGTCCCATAATCCTTCAGTAAATAATAACAGGCGCAGCGTGGAGCCTGTCTGCTGTGTTCCCACTGAGCAGCAAAGCCTGATGGGATATTAACGACACTCTGGTTTGGCTTAAAGTTCACTGCAAACTTTTAAGAAGTTTGGCATGAACGACATCACATTCCTCTTGGCCCCGCCCCCTCAGGTAGCTGTGCAACAGGTATCATTAACCAGCAGCCATTTTGAAGCCATTAGCACGTTGCTAACAGTGTCATTTTCACAAACACAGAGCAGTTTGAAGCCCCGAGGGTCGAGGTTCACTAAGTGCAGCCTCTGTCGTCTTGTTTGAACTCAGGTGACAATCAGGTTCAGATCACACGGCAGCTTCTCTATGATCTGCATCGAGCCCCAGAACCAGTTCTCTGGATCAGTACCTGCACCCAGGTGTGTGCTGTGTCAGACAGAACAACATCTACTCATTTAATAAACATCTTAATATTGTATTTAGAGGCAAAGTCAGTCTCTGGAGTCTCAGGGCAGTTTCCTCCTTTTCCTGGTTGTTAATCCAGACTTGACTTCAACACACTAACTCGACCCAGTGGCCTCTGGGTAAAAACTGGAGTGTTAGCAGGCAGCTATTTATCATTTAACCAGAGGTGGAAGAAGCACTCACATCCTTTAGTTTAGTTAAAGTAGAAATACCATCATATAAAAATACTTACAGTATATATATATATAATACTACAGAGGTAAACTCTGATCCAGGTCCTGAAAGATGATTAAAAAATAGAATAAAAATAAAATAAAAAAATCTTATTCACATGGGTTGATTTTTTGTGCACACAAGTTCAAGCCCTGAAAGGCAAGTGATTTCTTTTCAGGGAAGAAAGACAAAAACAAAAAAACAAAAATTCTTTTCACTTTTGTCTCTGGGCATATTTTCACAGATTTAAAGAAATTTGAAAAATTATACTGTAAAAAAATAAATAAATCAGTTGCCTCTCGGGGCTTCCGTATAATCTTGTAAAATAAGGTCAAAATAGTGATTATTTTCATTTCATGCTTCACTTCATTAAACCTGACGACACAAATCCTCCTTATTATGATATTATGTCTCTCTGTTTTCTCTTCACCACATTATGTTGTTTTACAATCTATGAAGCTGAAACAATAAATCCAAAGAAACTTAATCTGCAAATATTCTATAATAATCAATGAATTGTTCAAAAAAAAAAAAGTCAAATATTTTCTGGTTCCAGCTTCTGAAATGTGAGTTTAATGTTCATGATTGTATATTTGGGTCTAAATTAATGATTCATCAATAAAATGATTGTTAGTTGCAGTTTTAATATGTACAGTTAGTAAAATATTCCTAAGTGTCACATGGTTCCTTCACACTGGTGATATTTACAGAAAAATAAGTTCCTGTCTTGTCATGTGAAGTGAAACGGTCGTGGTGGGTATTAAAGCTGAAAACGAATGTTTCTGACACTTTGGCAGAACAAGACAAAAGAATCTTATTGAGACGTGAACTGAAGCTGTTTTGTCTGAGTCCTCGGACAGAGACGATACACTCTGGTTACACTTCACGGTCACAGTCGGCGGAGCTCTGGCCTCAAACAGTTACTTGTGGCATTTGCTCGCATTCAGTTCAAGGCGGATTTGAGTTAATGGTGTTAAAGAGATCCTTTTCTTCTGAGTGAATGGGAAGTTGTTGTGCAGAATTCCTGTGGGCTGACAAAGCGAGCAGAGCTGCAGAGGGAGGTCGAGCTGGAGGAGAGTCCTGAACCTTTGCTGCAGGTTTTAATTGGAGATCCTGCTGAACTCTCTGTTCCCGTCTGTGAAACACCAGCCGACCTTCAGTCACTCCTCAGTCTGACTCCAACATCCAGACTTTTAAAACAAGTTAACAAATCACATCTGCCTCCTCTCCTCCTCCTCCTCCTTCTGTGTGTCTTTATTCCTTCATGGTCACAGCTGATATTTTCCCAGCAGATCAAGTTGTAAGAAACTAAGTTGTCAGTGTGATGTTCTTGTATTTATTTTGCTTTCTGATAACCATGAGATATGAAGTCATAATTATTAGATCCTGCCTCATAATAATAAAAGTAAACACAGTTTATCATGGGTATAACATACTAATTCATAATTATTCTCATGATTATGAGATATTACTTTAAAAACAATTAGGAGGTATATATATATATATATTTTTTTTTTTTCAAGTGGCAGAAATGAACTTCCGTACGAACATGAACATGATCCACAGGAATTTTACTGAAGTCTGATCCTTCGTTAACAAACCAACATCATCTACTTCCTGTTCCAGATTAACACCAATGGATTTGTGGCTGCGGTCGAGCCTCCGGCTGAGAAGGAGTACCTGGGGAAGATGCCCGCCAATTTCAAAATGATGGCCGCCCTCCTGGGAAACCTGGACAACAGTGATGGACGGGGAAAAGTCTTTTTCAGGCAGGACAGCAGCCCGGACGTGTTGAGGCGAGCCGGTAAGCACGTCAGGCAAGCTTTCCCCAGAGACGAAGGAGTGGAGCCCAACAGTGCCTTCATCGTCACCTGGATGAACATGGCCGCCCAGGGGACGTCGGGACGAGGGGACGGAGTGGACGCCAAGGTGAGCCACATTGGGTTTTCAGGAAGCAGAAAGGTGGTTTCATATTATCAAATTAATATTGGCGTGTATCACATAATCTTTCCACCACAAAGCACAGACAGGTTCATTTTCACTTTAACAGGCTTTTCAGATTTTTGCATAGTGGCGTTTTGAGCTAAATGCTAACATTAGCTTGCCAATATGCTCACATTGACAGTGCTACCATGCTGATCTTTAGCAGGTGTAGTGTTCAGCATGGTCACTGTCTTAAGTTTAATGTGCAACATTAGTTTTGCAGATGTTTGGACATACTCACCTGCTCATCAACATCTGATTTGTTCTTTCAGAGAAACACCTTCCAGCTGGTTGTGGTTTCCATGGCGTCGTCCTCCTGCGCCATTCTCTTGTACCCCAGAGATGGTCTTCAGTTCCTCTCCACGTCAGTCGATGGTGAGAGTAAGCTGCTAGAGGCCGGCTTCAGTGAAGGCATGGTGTCGAGCTGGTTCTGGAAAACCACACAGGGGACGTACTTTAAAACCACCACCGATGAAGAGACCTCCATCCGGGATCTTACTGAGTATGAATCTGGTGCCACTGGTTGACAGTTGGTGATGTTTGTACTTTATAAGATACACAAAAAGTAATTTACAACCTTTACAATGAATTGATAGACCCAGATAGCAAATTTTAACTTCTGGTCCAACCTATGGCTGGGTCCTCGGTCCGAGTGTGGCCCATATACATCCACATCTGGGCAGAGTCCGGCGGGTATCCTCCGGTATTGACTGACAGGCGGAAGATTTTCTGTGTGTGCGATAGAATTGGTCCAGATGTGGAAATAGTATCTTACAGTTGTGCTGTATATGGGCCAGATTCGGGCCGTGAACTGGGCGTATACTAGGAAGAAGAAAACAAACATGTGGTCCAAGTATGGGCTGGATTTATTGTGCTATCTGTGAATGAATCTACATCTATGTTCAGTACAGCGGGAAAGTAATAACATACAGAATAAATTTACCAAAAATAAAAACAGTTTTCATTCGAACTAGTGACGTTTCAATGCTTAAATCAAATTACACTTTGGATAAGTTTTGTTTATAACCAATAAACATTATTTCCAGAAGTGGTACTATTACAAGTTATTGGATCAAATTGTCTCTGAGACCCTCGAAAGATCAGCCTTCTCCAGAAACAGTCAACCAGAGACTGTTTCGTTACAGCTTCAAAACACCAGAAATGATCATGAAGTTATCACACAGCTCTGTCTCAGTCTGATATTTACATCACAAAGTTACTATTGTTATCCAAGGTGTTAAAACCTGTGTAGACCCATGTCTTGCTCAATTTCTGTCTTTGTACCCCTTGAAAAGGTCTTACATCAGTTGGAGAGAATTTGCAGTCAAGTATACCATTGGTTCGCAATTTACTACCTAAGATTTCAGCTGTAAAGAACATACTGTAGATGTGATGAGGAGCTGGGACCTTCCACTGATTCTTCTTCCTTCCTGTATCCAATCAGGAAGACGAACTCTGGACGAAAAGGAGTTTGGGTGTACGAGATCGGTGCCTCGCCGATCTTTGTTGCCATCACACCCGGAATGCTCCCTAACCTTCCTGAGGAGGAGAAAGGTACCACCGAACCTCCTGTGACCACAGAACCACCTGTGACCATGTTACCAAGGCAACCTGATGAGGAGCAGGAGGTGGACTTCTCAATCTATGAAACCCAGATGTTGACGACAACTGAAGCGGTGCCAGAAGAAAAGGAGGAGTTTCCAACTGAGACTCCCAATGAGTACAAACCGGGCTACCCAGAGGCTGAGACCATCTCACCTGGGTATACCGAACCAGATGATGAAGAACCGGACCAGTTTGAGCCAGAATACCCTGAATCTGAGACTGTCAGACCAACATACACCAGCCCTGAAACGGTTCCGTCAAGGTACCCAGACCAGCCTGAGCCGAGATACCCTGACCAAACCGAGACCAGATACACCATCCCTGAACCCAGTGAACCTAGATACTCTCCAGTCCAGCCAAGGGACCCTGATCCAGTCCAACCACGATACACCAACCCTGAACCAGTCCAGCCAAGGTACCCTGACCCTGAACCAGTCCAACCAGTGCCCCCCCATTCGCAGCCCCAGCACCCCCAAATCGTTGTGGTGGATGAAGACGAAGATCTGGATGTGAATGGTAAATCACTAACTGTCAAAACCTTTGTGCTTAAAGATCCTGAACAAAGTGGTAAAGATCATAATCTTCTTCAGTGATCCCGTCCAGAACTTCTGTTAAATCAGTTTTACCTCAGTGAAGCTGATCGATTTCGTTCTTTGGTTCTTTTCAGTGTTTGCGTACAATTTGGAGACGTGCGCCCACAACAGGCACAAATGCTCTGCTTTTGCCGACTGCCGGGATTACAGCGGCGGGTACTGCTGCCACTGCAGACCTGGTTTCTACGGTAACGGGAAGGACTGTGTCGCAGAAGGTGAGAAGCATTTTCGGTTTTACTTAAAATGCAAAGACAGATTGTGTCAAACACTAACGTTATCACACAGTTATAACAGAGTGTAATCGAGACTAGGGAGTCAACTAGAGAATAAAAGCAAAGATTGGAGATAAGAAATCAAATTTATATAGCAGAACTTTTTTTCATTTTCCCATGATGCCTCTCATACTAACCCACAGGAGGGGTCCTGATCTCCAGGTTCAGAATCACTACAAAGACAACCAGCAATTCTTAAACTAAAAAAGCTGGGACTAGACAATATTTGGCATATTCTAGTTGTCCTGTGTGTTGTATGTTCCTGTACATACAGTATTGTAGGCGAAACCAGTATCTCAGAATATTTAAGTCTTTAGCATCAGTAGCAGATAATGACAGATTTGATGTTCTAGCCTTCTAGAAAGACTGATGAAAGACACTGTCTATAAGAATTTACACTGAGGAGTGGAGCAGAAGGACTTTATAAGTGCCATCAGTATCTTGTCATCACTATGTCACAACATCCCAACACGACCTCTAACACGACACTATCAGCAGCTCCTCATCAAATCTGCGTTGTTTTTCCAGGCAAACCACAGAGGATGAATGGAAAGGTGAACGGTCGAGTGTTCGTAGGGAACTCGCCTTCTCCCATAGAGCTCATTAACAACGACCTGCACTCATATGTGGTGGCCAATGACGGACGGGCCTACGTGGCCATCAGCAGCATCCCCGAAGGCGTGGGCCCCTCCCTGCAACCGCTGTCCTCCCTGGGAGGAGTCATCGGCTGGGCCTTCGCCCTGGAGCAGCCGGGCTACCAGAACGGCTTCAGTCTGATTGGTGGGGAGACGTGTTGTTGTTGATCGTTGTGTTAGATGCAGATTTTTAACCATTAGCATTGCTTGCAGGCTGGGTTGTTGCTAATGCTAATCTACAAGCTGTATAGCACAAACAGACTGTAAATCTAAAGGCTACGTTCAATTATTTGGAGAATACGCAGTAGATACATATTGTTATGTGTTGTCTTAAAAGGCATCCGATCATGAACCCCGATGTCCCTGGTGGTGTTTTCTCTCATGTCCATGCAGGTGGCGTGTTTTCCCGGCAGGCTGAGGTGATCTTCCAGCCTGGAAACGAGCGTCTGAGCATCAAGCAGCAGTTTAAAGGAATCGACGAACACGACCACCTGGTTGTGAGCACGGAGCTGGAGGGACATGTGCCCGCCATCCTGCCGGGATCCTCCGTCCAGATCAACCCGTACAAAGAGATCTACCAGTACGACAGAAACTGTAAGCGCAGTAATCAACGAAAACCAAAACTGATGAAGTGGTGCAGTGGGAATCTGCCGTGCTGAGGTATTGATTGTTTTTTTTCCTTCTCCCAGTGATCACTTCCTCCTCCAACCGCGACTACACCGTCACCTCCCCTGACGGCACTGTCGAGACCAGAAGCTACCAGTGGCGTCAGACCGTCACCTTCCAGAGCTGCCCACACGACGAGGCCACCAGGGCGGCGCCGTCCACCCAGCAGCTCAGCGTGGACCAGATCTTCGTGATGTTCGACACCAGCAACCTCCTGATCCGCTACGCCATGAGCAACAAGATCGGCTCCGTCCACAGTGAGTTCAAACACCTCCGCACGATGAAATGTTACAGAGAGGAAAACCAACCTGAAAAGGTTTGGAAAGAAGAACCCGCAAGAAATCAAATATTTAAATTCCTGATCTGAACGACTGTGTTCATCTCATAAATAATGACACTTTTCTTCTCATACTATTGATGCACACTTCCAACCATTGTGATACCAGATCATAATTATAAGGGATGGAAGTCACAATAGTTCTTTTTATATCCCTAATTAGATTACTTAGAGGGACGACGTTGATTCATGACGAGGTTGTTTCCATTGTGTTCCTGTTTTTCACTTTACTTTCTGTTAGTGGAAACAACTGCAGAGCTCCATAGAAAATATGAACCATTAGTGTTGAGTAATGGCTATAAAGTGTTTTGTGACGTCCATGTCCTCCTGGTCGTCTCTTGGGGACAGTCGGAGTCAGAGTAAAGTGATTTGTTGTTACTCGGAGGAATGCTCTGAAACAAGCCGCCGCGGTGTCTGCAGCGGCGCATCAAAGGAAGATAAACAGTTATCTGTTGGTAGCGGCTGTATTTCCTCAGCTGCAAGCTGCAGCGGCTCGGAGAGCGTTGGCAGGGGGTAAAGGTCAGAGGAGGAGGTCGTCGAGATACCAACCTGCAGTCCGCAGCAGGGAGGAGATCGGGGGAAGGGGCATTAGGATGACCCTTATTTTTTTTTCTTAATAGAAAGGTGGGTTAAAGGTAAAAGGGCAGGTGGGGCTGTGGGTGGGACGCTCAGGGCTTCAGAGTTACACAAGCAAACATGACCCAGCTGGAGTCTGCTGGCAGAACGTGGAACATCTGGGTCGTGTTTCCTGTGAGGAGGAAACTTCAAACATGGAGCTCCAACATCCAGCTGCATGATGGGAACAAGGAGTTTCTCTCTGTCGAGTCATTTTACTTCCCTGATTCACAAGTGCTGAAACGATTGGTCGATTAACTACGACTGGATGACATGACATAAATAACCAGCAGACTTTACAACATTACAAAACCAATCAGGCTCGACAACCTCAATAAAATATTAAAGAAAAACTGAATAAGAAACCAAAACAAAGGCGAAATAAATATTATTATTATTATTATATCACAACCAGCCCTCTACTCCAATAAACCTTTGTGTGTGTTTTTCATTATCAATTAATCTGACAAATATTCTCTTGATTAATCGTCGGCTCAATAAAACAATAGAAAACACTGAAAAATGAGTTGATCTTCTGAGGTTGGACCTTTACATTAAACACAGTGATGGACTGGAGATCTTCAGCCTGACATGGATCAGAGGTTCAGACGGAGGGAACAGGTGAATCTGTGGCTGGTGGTTTTCTGAAGATTCTGACAGTGATGCAGTTTGTGTTGTATTTTCCTGACAGGCAGTCTCCCAGAGCAGAACCCGTGTTTCACCGGCCGACACGGCTGCGACATCAACGCCGTGTGCCGAGCGGGTGAAGGCCTCCAGTTCACCTGTCAATGTGCGACTGGTTTCTCTGGAGACGGACGCTATTGCCACGGTAACGCATCCTCACACCTCAGAGCTTTACGCACGGAAACTGTGGTGAAATTCATACGGAAAATAGATTTATACGTGTAATTTAATCAACTTTTTTAGTCACTGTGTAGAAGTTTAATTAAAAATTCTTCCTTTTAAAGGAATAAAAGTTACAAAGAAAACTATAGAGTAAAACACAAAACAAGAAGAATGATACGAAATAACATAACAAGAAAATGTTAACTCTTGTCTCTATCACGTCTTTTCTTCTATCGAAGTTAGCACGCTAACCAGCTAGCCATCTTGTCACTTTCCGATAGCGACTTGCTGCAGCCTCCAGTCTGTCCTGGAGACGTCGCCGCTCAGACGACGTGTCGTAACCTTTTGTCTGATAAACGTTACGACGGCTGAAGCTTTTGTCAAGCAACAAGAAACTAGTAGAAAACTTACAAACAGCTCCTTCAATGTGAAATTAAAATCAAACTAAGACACTTTACTTGAACAGAGGTTTTTCTACTTTCATGATCGCTCTTTAGAGACTTGATCAATCATTCATCTGCTTGTTGTTGTGTTATTGGCAGATATTGACGAGTGCAGGGAAACGCCTCTGGTCTGTGGACTCAACACCGAGTGCACGAATCTGCCGGGAACTTTCCGCTGTGAGTGTTTGACCGGCTTCGTGTTCGGCAGCGATGGAAAGACCTGCATCGGTACGTTAATGTGTGTGTGTGTGTGTGTGTGTGTGTGTGTGTGTGTGTTGACAGCTGTGTGGGTGGGCGGAGTGTATAGTTCCTGTGTGTGTCTTTGTTTGAAGAGTCCCTTGTTGCACATACAGATGTTCTAAGAGTCGCCAAGAGACAGAAACAATAAAGGTTTTGTGCGACTGTGAATGAGACGTGGAGACAAAAGACTGATGTTGTGTTGAACACTCTTGACACCATAACACTTAACACCACACACACACACACACACACACACACACACACACACACACACACAGCAGCCTATTATTGAAGCCCCCACCACCTCACCACTGTCTTGTTTTTGCACCAATAAAATAAAAGTATTTAGATCCCAAAGACACAAATTTATTAATTGAAAAATAATAAATGTATAAATGAAACGCTGCAGTGGTGTGACCCGTGTTTTCTGGCTGCTCCTGCAGTGGAGAACCGTCCTGTGGATCACTGTCAGAGAGGAAGCCATGACTGTGACGTCGCAGAGAGAGCGCTGTGCAGCTACACCGGAGGCTCCGCCTACCTCTGCTCCTGCCTGCCGGGCTTCGTGGGTGACGGCCGGGTGTGTCAGGGTGAGTTTACTTCATCAGCTCGTGTGTGTTGGCGTCTGCAGACCTTGGGCCGGGCGTCGGTGTTATGACTCGTCTCAGTATCAGCGTCGCTGCCGCCGCCTGTGTTGAAGGTCTGATCTGAACTTTTACTTTGTCTGCAGCTTGTTTGAAGGTGAATCAAAGGGAAGAAAACATGTGCGCTCACTAAACCTTCCCCAGAGAAACAGGAACAGACTGTGGAGCGCTCAGGTGTCAGGTCACAGGTTTTCAATCCTGACAGCAGATGAAATGTCAGTGGGAAAACATGGAGGAAACTTCAGGATTCCTGAGACATGTACCACATGTCTCTACAGAGCGGGAACAGGAAGTGTAGTGAAATTATACAACAGCAAAGACCTTTTTTTATTTAATCTTTATGTAATCAGACAGTCTCATTGGGATTAAAATCTCTTTTCCTAGAGAGACCTGAGGCTGCGTCCACACGTCCAGACTAACACACCTGAAAACACACATCACATGACCATTCACTACACTGAGCATGTGCGAGCCGGTGTAAACAGGAAGTAGATTATATAAAACAGAGAATGTAAGTGAACAACAGCTGCAAAGACAACAAGGTCAGTGACACTGTCATTCATCATCATGTTGTATTCACCACTGGTAGTCCGGGCTGAGGAGAGCCAATCAGGAGGGACCGTGGCTGTGACCTCATCGATTACAAAGGTCTCACTTTCTGTCCAGACTACAACACAACCCCAGAGTTTTCAAAATAAAACAACCCCAGAGTTTTCAAAATAAAACACAACCATAGAGCTTTCAAAATAAAACACAACCCCGGAGCTTTCAAAATAAAATACAACCCCAGAGTTTCCAAAATAAAACACAACCCCAGAGTTTTCAAAATAAAACACAACTTCAGAGTTTTCAAAATAAAATAGGTCTAGCAGCATTTCCTAAAGTTTCTGTTTGCAGTGCTCGAAATCACCGGAGTCGCTTGGACGGGAGGAGGAGTTTTAAAAACTTTTAAAAAGTTTTAAAACGAAAATGTAGTCGTGTGGACATCAGCCTGAGAACAAGAAACAGTCACAAGAATGTGATGTATGAGCAGTAATAATAATACATGTCAATATGAGCAAAACTAGTGAGACATTAATACATGGACAGTAATAAAAACAGGCATAAAACAGCAGTTAAATGGTCTTTTAAGCATCTTTTGTCAGATTTTATAGAGCAACAATAAAGAAAACCATTCCATGACTTGATAATAAATGTTACTGACAGGTGAACGTAGTTACTGGCTGTAAATGTAAAAGAGATGTGAGGGAGATGTCTGTGTGTGAACAGACGTGAAGAGTCACTGAGAGTTTTACATGATGACCTGCAGAGGCTCCTCTCCTCGGCTCTGTGGGCCCCCGGGGGACAGGAAATGCTTCCACCTGGACAGGAAATGCAGAGCCTTGCCTTACAGCTGTGCAGCTCATCTCTTGTATATACATCTCCCTCCTCCCTCGTCGGGCTTCAGCTCCGGAGAGTCTGTAATGTGAAGAATGTTCTCGCAGCTCGGCCGGAGGACAGTGTGCGTGGACAGGAAACAGCAGGACGAGACGTCTCTGCAGAGCCTGTCCACCAAGCTGCTGATCGGACCGTGTTCAGACTCTTAGAGGTCGTGGAGCTTAAAGATAGAGTTTATGATGGTCGTTAAAATGTAAAGCTGTGTTTCCCAACCTTCTCCAGCTCATGCTCCACTTAAAAATCTCAAGGCCAGATAAAACGTTCAAATCGTTCCTCGTTTTTACTCAAGAACGAGGAATATATTTTTATGGAAATTAGGTTTATTGACCATAAGAAATTTTTATCTCCAAACACCAGCAGCTGCTTGTTGGTGCGTCACCACAGAAGCTGCAGGTCCAACAAAGATGCATATTTCATTCTTTCGTACTGTAACTGTGTTGTGAAAGGTGCAATATAAATGAAGCTTATCATCATTATTATGATTATTATAATATTTGTCTTCATCTTAGTTTCTCTGTGTCTGTTCAGACGTAGACGAATGTCAGCAGGATCGATGCCACCGCGACGCCTTCTGCTCCAACACACAGGGCTCCTACAGCTGCCAGTGCCATCCTGGTTTCCACGGCGACGGATTCCAGTGCAGCCCCATATCCACAGGTAGGCAACTGACTCCGGCGTTGGTGCAGCGCGCAGACTGAAGCTGTTTTTAACAGACACAAAAGGAAGCTGCGTAACTCTGCGGCGTGGAAACACCTGGTCTTCTGTAGCACAGGGACGAGTGACGCGCTGAAGTGTAAACACATTCATGTTAGACTCAACAAACAGCTGAGGCTCATCTCGCTGTGCAGCCGCAGATCTGCTCAGGTTCATAACCCTTGAGCTCTGACACTGACAGACACAGTAATTAAAGAATAATTAACTGTCTCGTCCTGATGAGTCGGCGACTGGAGACAGGAAACCTGAGGTGCAGGTCACTGGAGCTGACATACAACATGTTAAATAAACAGTCTGTAACTTCTCAATCAAACCAAGAACAAAAGACGGTGTGGGTGACGCCGTGAAGCAGCGAGGGATCATGGGAGTTGTTGTGGTTAGCTTCTCCTGGTTTGGATTCCTTCAGTGTCGGTGGTTCATGAGATTTTTAGCAGCAGCTGAATTATCCTCAGAGGTTTCCTCCTCTCCACAACAAACAGACAGGGGATTAAAACCAGTAGAAACACTGAAGAAAACAGTTTCACTTTAAAAATCAGTGTTTCGTTGACGCTCTACGGCAGATACACAAGAAGAAAAGTCGGAGCTGAGATTGATGCTAACCTTGGTTTTGGTTGTTTCTTTGATAACTTATGAACCAGACATTCAGGAGGTTTTTACCAGCAGCTGAATGATCGTCAGTGACGCAGGATGTCTCTGGGCTGAGCTGTCTAACATTTCCTCTGATAACTTCAGATCCAGACGTCCGACGACTAAAATCCTGAAACCACCGAGGTGGAAAAAGTGAATCTTAAAAATGTGACTTAAAACTGGATAAATGCTAATGTTGAGCTTCTGTCAGGCAAAAACAACACAGAGGCATTCACATAGAGGATATGATGTCATCAAGAGGCGACCATGAAACGTTACCATGATTAAAATCACAGATTTCTCTGGTTTAAGAGTTGATAGAAACATAATGTAAGATGTAAGAACACAACACGAACATAGAACATAGAACTGAGGTCTAGCTGTTTTTAGACATTTTAATGTGGAAAAGTTTCAGATTATAACTTTAATAACCATTATAAAAAACTTTTCCCTTTCTCTCCTTGTGTCCTAAACAAAATCATCATAATAATCTTACTTGAATATTTGAGTTTACTTTTTGCTGCTACTGCTTTTAGACTTTTATTTTGTAAATCCTGATATTTCACTGAAGTCTTTCTCCTGATGGTCTTACTCATGTGTAGTTGACAGAGTTCTGCACCTCTGAGTGTGTTGTTGTTGTTGTTGTTGTTGTTGTTGTTGTTGTTGTTGTTGTGTGTGTTGGTGGTTTGGCGTCGAGCCAGAGCTGCAGACTCCCTCAGTGATTCCAGGTGTCAGGAGCTGGGAGCTAATTACAGCTTCGCTCCTCCAAACCGAAGTTTTGTCATATTTTCATCCTTTTTTATGACCTGGCCCCTGAAAGGCATCATTTACTGTCCCCTGTCAAAACTTGTCACAGCGTCTCGTGCTGTCAGCAGCTCTGTTTCCCTTTGTCTCCGCAGTCGGTCTTTGATCCCCTCTCTCAGGGGTCTTCTTGTGGTTTTGTCTCGGGCTGATTGTTGGGAGCAGACGTGTTGCCGTGAGGACACTCTGCTGTCTGCCAGACACGATTGTTATGGCTGGTTAGTGGTTCGTCTCGCAGATAGATACCCTTGAGGATAAGAGTGTGAAGAGACAGAGGCTCTTCCAGATGTCACCGTGGCCCCTGGATGTGACCGCAGAGACGAAGATCCTCCTGCTCGTCTCTAATCTGTTGTTCTCTCCGCAGCTCAATCACATGTTTATCTGCAGCTGCCACGTCCCGAAATCTGTCTGTTCACGACAGAGAAAACTTTAAACAAAGTTAAATAAACTCAGACGTGTCAGCTGTGGTGCAGATTATTTGTTAGGTTGATTAAAAAATGACAGCTGATCAAAATCAAGCAGTTTTATGACAGTGTAAGGCATCAACCAATATTATCGATTAACACTGATTAATCTTTTGGCCAACATGCTGAAAAATGTCACGGTTTAGTTCGACCAACAGTCCAAAACCCAAAGACATTCAGTTTACTAGGTTAGGCTTTGGAGTTAATTTGTTTTTAAAAAATATTGTCGTGTTGAATTTGTGCGGTGTTCGATCACTGTCTGATGAAATAAAAATATGCTAATGTTTCCATGCTAACAGCCTAATATGCTAAATATTAGCATGTCATCATACTAATATAAGCCTGCTAAATGTTATGTTAGAGTCCTGACAGTGTAGAGTCTAATGTCCTAAAAAGGCCACCGTACAGCGCAAACCCTTTCAATTTAGGTAACAAGGGGCTTTCATCGCACGCCACGGTGTGCAGTGACACTAACAGCCTCATGGGGGCGTTGTCATAGCTACAGACTAACTAGATTTGAACCCACATTAAGGCGAGAGTCTAAAAAGACTTCTAGGATTTTGTAGCAGAGATCTTCACACTCATGACAACAACGTCTAGATTCTGCAGATGTCTCACTCTGACTGTTATTCTGTGTCCTCAGAGCGGGAGAAGACCCAGTGTGAGCGTCAGAGAGAGAGCGCCCAGGACTCTGCCTCTTCCGCCCCCGGCTTCTTCTCCTTCTTACGCCCTCGGCCCGCCGTCAGTCGGTACGTCCCGCAGTGTGACGACCACGGCGCCTATGAGCCCACGCAGTGTCACGTCAGCATCGGACAGTGCTGGTGTGTGGACGCCAACGGTCAGGAGATCCCCAACACCCGCACCGGACCCGGCAACACGCCTCTCTGTGAGTCGACTCAGTCCTCCAAACACCATGACTCTTAAAATCTAAGTCACATGAACCATTAATCAACAACGTTCCTCCTACACAGGTATCAACCAGGTTGTGACTCCTCCTCCTGTGGGTCCGACGCCGCGTCCTGACGTTCACCCCGTCGCCCCGGGAACACACCTGCTGTTTGCTCAGAGCGGGAAAATCGAACATGTTCCTATGGACGGATACAACATCAAGAAGGAGGAGGCCAAACCTCTGCTGCACATCCCTGTAAGACTGAAACAGACGACATTCAAACCTGCCAACGACCTTCCAAGAAATAAGATTCTGACTCTGATTATTGATCCCAGTTTTGATCAAATCCTGGATTCTTATTATTTTTTTTAAATAAACCAGGAGACGATGAAAGAAACAGGAACATTTAGCAGGTGTAATGTTTACCATGTTCACCATCTTGGTTTAGCCTGTTAGCATGTTAGCATTAAACTCAAAGTACAACTGTGGCTGATGGCAATGTCATTAGTTTTGGAGGTATTGGGTCATAAACCAAAGTATTGGACAAGGATCATCAGAGTCAGTGGGATTCATCCTCTGGAGAACATGAATGTCTGAACCAAATGTCATAACAATTCATCCAATAGCTGTTGGGATAATCTGGACCACAATGGTGAATACACCATCCACACAGCTACGCTGCTAGCATGGCTAATCAAAGGTTTAGCTTCTCAGAACATAAATATGTCAGGTCTCCAAAGGTAACCAACCCTTTTTTTTTTATTAGTTTCCTTCTGCTTCCAGTCTTTGTGCTAAGCTAGGCTATCTTACTGGTGGTGAAAAGCAGGCAGCCTCACCTGGGTTGCGGCTGGAGGCTGGTCCTGAGATTTGTTGTGATTTGGAGAAGAAGGCAGTTTGTATCTTTGTCGCAAATGTTTATTGATTAGCTCAGTTTACTGACAGATCAACGGGGAAGTGTAGTCACTTTTAAAAGCATAAATTTTGAATTTCGAATGTCGTTACCGTTCGAATATTAAATTTTCTCCATGAATGAATGAATTTGGAATAAAAAGCGACAGCCTGAGGATAACGACTGAGATCTTGGAACATCATGACAAAAATGATTCTTGGCTTCTTCCTGTTTTTGTCCTCGTATGTAAAGATGTTGAAGAACGTACAGAGTCACACACTGTCACTGTTCATCATGAAACAATGAAACAATCCTCCGTTTGTTCTTCAGCAGATTTCAGCATCTGAACTCTTTTCTTCTCTGTCATGAAGTCCATAAATCTTCAGTCATTCAGCAGCGTTAATGCACTTCAGCTGAACACAGAGCTCTCCGTCAATGTCGGCGTCGTCGAGCTGACGCTCTGTCGCTTCAGACAAAAGACTCTTTGAAAAGGTCTCCAGATGAATGAAACCAACTGTCTCCTCCTGTGTTTCCTCTCAGGACCGGGTGGTGATCGCCTTGGCCTACGACTGCGTGGAGAAGATGGTTTACTGGACCGACATCACCGGGCCGGCGATCAGCAAAGCCAGTCTGAGCGGAGGAGACATCGTCCCAGTCGTGACTAAAGGTACAACAGACGTCACTCGATTAGAAATAAATGCACAGTCACATTGGCAGAAAACAAAGAAAGTGGAAATGTGCACAACAGTTTAACTTTCATTAGTAGTTGTTCTGCCGTTCAAATCTTTCCCAACCTTTTCCAACTCCTGACCCACTTGAAAATCTCAAAAATGTTGACGGCCCACATCCAAGCCTGTAACAAAATGGAAGCCAATTAATGTCTCCTTAGAGCAGTTTTTATTTTAATATCAATCAAACATTGGCTTATTACAGTGATAGGCTTTAATAATTACTAATTAATTAAATTTTCTCTACAATTGTACATAGGTTGTTGTTAAATTGTTTTGCACACGATTTGC
The DNA here is from genome assembly GCF_002814215.2 of Seriola lalandi dorsalis. Lineage (NCBI taxonomy): Eukaryota > Metazoa > Chordata > Actinopteri > Carangiformes > Carangidae > Seriola > Seriola lalandi. The sequence goes on from NW_019522678.1 coordinate 68,129, forward strand.
TCACTTGCAATACCTTCGCAGCCCACCAGTGGGCCCCAGCCCACAGGTTGGGAACCACTACTCTAGATTATTTGATCATGATGAAAAGTCGTACTACCTAATTACTGGCCCTCTAATTAGGGGCTATGTTCATTACACCCCATAACAATGAAAATTTTGCGTGGTTTCAATTGATAATATCTACTCTTTAACCTCTTTCTTCCAGCAGGAACCATTGACCACCTCAATCTCAGTGCGTGAAAATAGAAATCTGACACGTACTGTACAGATGCAGTACACTTGACAAATCATATCAGGACAAAACCTAGATCTATTAAATTATTGCATGAAACGGTAGCAGTTGGAGTCTCTGGTCCCACAGTTGAATACACTACAATAATAGAGTTGTTTCCAGTGTTTTTTCTTTTTTTGGAAGTCACCTGAATGAACCCAGAGGGTGTTATCCTCCAAGGTTAATCACAAACCTAGTCAGTGATTGTCAAATCTGAGAGTGTGAACCGAACCTTCTGTCTTCAGAGCTGCAGAGTCCTGAAGGCATTGCCATCGATCATGTGTCCCGACTCCTCTTCTGGACCGACTCCATGAAAGACACCGTGGAAGTCTCCAAGCTGGACGGCAGCCAGCGTCGAGTCCTGTTTGACACCGACCTGGTGAACCCTCGGCCCATCGTCGCCAACCCGGCATACGGGTGAGTGATGAGACTGATTAATCTGAAACAGTATTTCAGTCACAACGTTGAGTACTAGTAGTAGCAACTGGTCTAGTTTGTTCTAACTGGTTTGGTTCTGTTGGTTTCAGGCGGCTGTACTGGGCAGACTGGAACAGAGACGGGCCTAAAATTGAGATGTCCAACATGGACGGGACAGACCGGACCATCCTGGTCAAAGATGACCTGGGACTTCCCAACGGTCTGACCTTTGACCCTGACAACCAGCAGCTGTGTTGGGCCGACGCAGGTCAGAATAATGAAGAATACCTTCCTCAGATTCATTTAGAGTAAAAACTTCTGTGAGAGCTGCTGTAGCTCCAGATGATTTCATGATCGTATTTCCCTCGCTGACGATTTGTTGATCGGTCTGCAGGAACTCGTAAGTTGGAGTGTATGGATCCTCACCGGCGGCTGAGGAGGCAGATCGTTGATGGGATCCAGTATCCCTTCGCTCTCGTCTCGTTTGGAAGGAACCTCTATTACACCGACTGGAGGAGGTACGGGCTGACAAACAGATTCACTCATCAACAGATTCAACAGGTTTTAAGTAGATGGTTTTAGTAATCGCACGACAACAATGAAACTCTCCAAAACCTTCAATCTCATTTCCATTAACAGGCTCAGGGACTGAGTGGATTTGAAATAAACAGCATCACTGTGCTGTAAACGCTGCTCTGTTGTTTGACTGAAACTGTCACTTAAGAGACTTAAGTGTGTTTAACAGCGGTCTAAATTTGAGGTTGCTCAAACTTCACTGTGTGGTCTCGGTTAAATGTTTACGCGATTTAACCTTTGGGGTTGTTCACAGGGAGGCGGTGGTCGCTGTGGACCGTCACTCGGAGAAAGAGACAGAAGAGTTTCTGCCACAGAAACGCTCTCGGCTCTACGGCATCACCACGACGCCCACGCAGTGTCCACAAGGTACAACTCATTTCAGTCAACCCCTCGGTCTGTTCAATGAAACGACAGGAAATGATGAAGGAAAGGAATCAAGGAAATAAGGAAGGAGATAAACAATCATATGTGGTTAAGTTTAAAGGAATAGCTACATTTTGGAAGATATGGTTATTTCTTTTCTCTCTGTGAGTGAGATGAAGATCGGAAAGAAAGCACTTAGCCTAGCTTAGCATAAACACTTGAAGCAGGGGGAAACAGCTGGACCTGTGAAGGCCTGTTCAGTGACCCATACATGAGTCCAGATCCAGGAAACGTTAACTGATTGATCATATAACTAGGATTATTGGTACATACAGCTGGGAAGTAACAGAAATGTGATATGAAAATCAGAATATTCATATTCAGTCACAATACGTTTCTGTTGAACAAAATTTACACCCACTCATTAATTAAACTCATAATTAAAACATTGATCAGAACAATCACAGACTGTATAACAACAGTTTCTAGTCTGGTCATGGGATAATGTATTAAATGAATAATATTAATAAAGATAAAGCATGCCACATTAATAACTTCTCCACTTCCAAAAACTATTTGCCAAACGAGCAAATCCGCTCATTCACCGTTGAACTAAGGTGAACTCCTCGCACCGAAACAGGAAGTGCACACTTGAATTTGCTGGAACAGGGGGTGGATATTGTAATGTAATATTATTGACATTGTTTCATTTTCATCATTCTTCGATCTGTGTGACGGTAAAAAAAAAGGTTTTAATTGAGCTCCATTCGATATTAAAAAGTCTTACATTTAAAAGTGAAAACTGTAGAGACCACGTGATTTGGAAATTGTAATTCTTTGTGTGTGATTTGGGTGAGCTTGCCCTTGAACACTGAGGCCGGCCATGTTCCCCTGTCTGTTCTAACACCAGGACTCTATAAGCTCACAGCTCTGTGGAGTCTTGGATCAGCGGAGCAGTTTAATGCAGTGGGAGTACAGATGTGTTCGCTGAGCGTAGTAATTGATTCCAGACTCGTATAGCGTGTGGATGGATATAAGCGTGGGAACTCCGTGGTGAAACCAGCTGTGGATAGGGAGAGTCACAGCTGGCTCTGAGCCCTGAACTATACAGCAGGCAGCGATGAGAAACAGCTTCACCGTCTGCGTCCACCTGCTGCTTTCTCTGTTACACTAATGGGTCGATGAGTTTCAGCCGCCAGTGATGAACTGATTCTCCACTTCCTGAAGCTGCAGCCACACTAAACATTTCTATTTTACTTGGCAGTATGTTTAGTCATCAGTTTTTTTTACACTGCATCACCAGCGGTCTGATCTGTTAACAGAGACATTTAATGTGGGCAACAGCGTTTTCACTCCTTGGCTGTTCGGAGAGTTTTATCTGAAACTAATGCTTCAGCCAAGAAATATGCGTCCACCTTAAAGCTCTGCTCGGGGACCATATTTATCAAACTTGTAATAATTACATTTTTTAAAAATTATTATTATATATATATTCTATGTTCTTGCAGAATAGCAAACCACTAAAAAAGCTGCAAGGATTTTTTTTAAGAATGTACAATATGGCAGATTTAGGTGTCAATCTATACCTCTGATTGGCTATCCCTTCATGTGATCACATGAGAGTTACACTCGAATCGCACTGCATCACAATAGGGCTGAATCGTATCGTATTGCATTAGTAGTAGCTTGTATGTATCTTTAACGTACTGGATAGTTGACAGTGCGTCAAGATGTGTATCTCCTCATTGGCTTCAGTGATGCAGACGCACATCACAGGAAGACATCACTTTGGTCTCTTACAGATCGGCTTTTTTCACTGTTTTTCTGACAAAAATGATTAATCAATCAACATAGAAAATAATCGTTTCATGCAGCCACAATTAGCATGTTTAATATCACAGGATAAAACAGTTAACATCATAACTCGAAGCAGGAAAAACACATTTTATTCTGAAAATGAATCGATTGCTTTGGAGAACAGTTGCCGTGAATCGCCCTTAGCATATTTGAGATGTATAAACATTGGGGTTGTTTGTTTTTAAGACATAATTATTATTAATATTTATTAATATTTTTATTTAACTTTTATTTAACCTCCTATGTAGACTCATAAAAGTTGTTGGAATACAACAAAAACATTAATAGAACAAAGACTCAATGACTGAGCTGGAGCAGCTCTCACACAGAGGAATTGATTGACTTAATCTAAAGCAGCAGCCTTGATATTAAAGACTTCCTAACCTTCTTCCCTTGTCTCTCCCGTCAGCTTATAATTACTGCTCCAACAACGGTGGCTGTTCTCACCTGTGTTTGCCGCGGCTCGGCGGGTTCACCTGCCGCTGCCCAGACGCTGCCGATGGTCAATGTGTGGAGAGGAACCTGTGAGTCTGCAGAGCGACAATAACACTGCCGCCACTGGGAGAGGAAAAAAAAGACAAAACACACTTAACTGAATTTTGGTGTTTTCTACTTTTCTTACTTGAATTGAACGTTTCTACAATCATTTTAGAGTTGAGAGTTTTACGTTTTGTTGGCCTTTGTAAACTGTTCAGACCTCACTGTATTTATGACGTCACACTTGAGGTGAGATAATTAACTTTCTTCCTGTTACTGTTGAATTCAGATTTGGTTTCAGATCTTTTTGTGCAGCATGTGTTTTTAATTTGAGTTTCATTCCGATATTAGAAATAAGTGACTAAAAAAAGAATACAGGGATTTTTTTTGAAAGACAGCAGGTAGCTGAAAACCCTTTCACCAGATGATAATTATTTGAAAAGGTACTGAATGATGAACTTCAGGTTGTGTTTTTAATGTAAAACTCTTATCGAATTCTCACAGATGTGGTCTGAAAGATAAGTGTGAGAAACAATCAGATATAATTCTAAAAATGTCGTAAGGTTTCTGAAAATGAAATTTCTGTTTCAGATAAAGACAACTTAAATTCTTCAATACGTTGTGCAAAGTTAAACATGAAGAATCTCACTGAGATTTCTTGACTCAACAAGAACTCCATATATGACTGTTTAGGTCTGAGTTCTTGAATTTCATCCACCAAACAAGTCAATGGTTTTTATCAGAAGTCATCTTACAAGAAGCTGGACACCAATCACATACTGACAACATCCAATAATGTATACAGTATCAGCACATATATCAGAAGAGGCTGAACAACCAGATCTGCTTCTAAATACTCACACTGATAAATGACAATCATAATGATTGGCTGACAGCGGATTTCTATGAGTAACTTGTATGAGTAGCAAATTTTCAAGTTAGACTGACTCATGGTTAGTGAGTTACACCCAATCAAATTCATCCTTACCAAAATATGGCCGCAACAGCACAAAGTGTTCAAGAGTGTAGATTAGAGTTTACACCTACAAGAAACTGTCAGTTAGTTACAACAAAACAGTTTGTAACAACAAATTAATCGAGGATGATGATCATGGTTCAAGAGTTATGAACCAAAATGTCAAACATTTCTAACTCTGGCCACATGGTGGCACTGTTGGTTCCATCATGTTCATCAATTTTTTCTATGTGCACATTAGCAAATACTTTTCTGACTAAATCAGAAATAATCAGGAGCTCCTCGTGATGTTTCAACTGAACTGCAGTGATTTTAACACATACGTGATGTCAAATGTCTCATGAGCATCATGTTTGTTGACACGTCTCTTTTGATGCAGTCTGTGCAGATGTGGTTGACTAAGAATACCTGTTTTACATGAACGTGCTGCCTTTTACTGACAGAAGGTTTGTCTGATTGATCAATCTTTTTTTTAAATAGCCAAATTAAATTACACATAAAACCACATTTTCTTCTTGTTTAATTGGTGATGAGGTGAATAACAGTTAAATGAAGCTGACTCAAGTTTTTCATTGGTAAATAAAACTTTGCCAATCCTAAATTATTCTGTATTTTAGTATCATATATCATAAAATTAGAGTAGTTTTATTTCTTCCCCATTACTGACATGTATGTTCAGCATTGTGGAAATGAACTCTGCGTCACTATGAGCCAGTGACAGATCCTGGAACAGTGTCAGAGTTTATTAAGGGCTAAAAAAACATTTTAATACTTACAAGATTTATTCTGTTGTCTGTGCTAAAACACAATGTATTTTTTATATGAACTTGTAAATATTTACCTGATATGCAGATGGTATTGTTTTTTGTTTTTTTTAATGGTGCTGATGTTAGCCTGAGATCTACCTGATGATGATGATGATGATGATGATGATGATGATGATGATGATGATGATGATGATGATGATGATGATGATGATAACTGTGTAGGTGTGTGCAGGTTGTGTCTAGAGCCCAAGTGGGTGTTTGTTGGGTTGCAGCTTCGGTTTGAACGTCTCATGTAAACATAATTTTACATTCAAGACTTGAGACAACAAATGTTTGGTTTTAAAGACACTTTCATAATTGTGAAATACGGAGGTTTATTACTGTCGATATTAAAATGAAATCCTTTAAACCAATTTAATCAAACTGTTTTGAAGGAAAATTCTCAATTCAATAATTCAAATTCAAATGCAATTTTCTTTTCTTTTTTTGTGGAAAAGTTTTTTTAATTTTAACATTTTTAATTGCATATATAATTTGATTTTGATTTCATTTTAATATTTCCAGGCTTCCACACTGCTCTACCTGCTGCTAAAAACAAATGTCAAATTCTTTCAGTTTTTGGGGTTTTCTTTATATAAACAATAATGGCAGTTCGAGCCCCGGTACTGGATTTTGAAGCTGATACAAATATTTAAAAGCTTGACTTTTATTTTCACCTTAGACTAAAAAATAAAGACATTATTGCTGAAGAGTCGTCACAGAGACGTTATCTGATGCGAAAATGTTTTCACTTCAGCCTCCAAATTTAGCAACAGATGACATTTCTATGAGTAAACTTTCTATCAGAAAATTTTCCAGTGAGCACAAGAAACTTTGGGAAAACTTCTGGGCTCTGTAATGATCACTCATGGGGGCTGCCATTTTTGTTTTATCAAACACTATGTGAAACAGGTAAAAACCGTCTTATTAGTGTATTGTGAAACTCAATTTATCATGTGTCATTTTTTTAGCTCCTCACATACTGTATAAATACTGATGATTACACCACAGACACATCACTGGGCTCAGTGGGTTGTAGGTGAAGTGAACGGCAGGTTAGTGTCACGTTGGCTTTGGGAAACTCAGCTCAGGTTTTGTTTTTTTAATTGTTAACTGAAAACCCATCAGGGAGGATCAGTCCAGCAGGGCCGCACAACAACAGCACATCACTGACTGTGGTAAATACTGAAGTTCATTTTTAATAACGTGATTAAATTACTGGGGGAACAGACATGTTGTGCCTTATGTAAAAACACCTTTCATGTTAATTCACATTGTCTTGAATGTGTCCTGCAGTGGCAGTAGGAAGAGATAAACATGGTTGGTCAGTGTTGTGCAGCCCTGCTGACTGGTCTTATGTGCATCATGTTCGGTCTGTGACATGAAGTACTGTCTGTCTGTACTGAGCATCAGCCAAAGAGGGAACATTAACAGCCTGTACAGCCTCAATAAAACCTTTTTTAAATACAAAAGTATTTGTGTTTGTGTTTGTGTTTCATTGGATCGATGAGTCAGTGATGGGAAAATTAGTCTTTTACCTAATTAGCAAATCTGCCATGTTAGTGGAGAGCAGGGTCAGTGATAGCACATTTAATTCTGATGTATTTTAAAGGAATTTCTGTCATCAATTAGATTGGCTACAGTAGCCTGGCTAACAAAGGCTATTTTAGCTCAGAGTCAGAATCAGTGAAGGATCGCAAATCCCCCAACATCAGAAGAGACGAGAAAAGATTATATGCATATTTAATGAGTCCATGACAGTCTTAAAGTGATTGACCACAAATACACACCACACATTTTGACTTAATGTACTATGTTTTTGACACCTTACTATACTATAAAGTTTTTATGACACTTAATAATTTACTATACTATAAAGTTTTTATGACATTTTTGATGCCTTACTATACTATGATATTTTTGGGAAATTTCTGACGCCATACTATACTATGAGGTTCTGGCATTTCTGACTCCTTATTCAGTGGCATTTTTATTGCTTTTTGTGCCTTATTATGCTATGGCATTTTTAAAATATTTTTTAGATGCCTTACTTTTCTATTAAGTTTTTGGGAAGTTTCCAACGCCTTATATAGTAAGATTTTTTTCTGACATTTTTGACACCTTATACAGTGACATTTTTATGGCTTTTTATTGCTTTATTATATTATGACGTTTTATGGAGTTTTATGTTTTACTGTATGATGATGATTTTTGCTTTGCTATAGTAGGACCTTTTTTGTCTTATAATACTATGACGTTTTTACGACTTTTTATGCCTTACTTAACTATGAATTTTTTTTTACTTTTTATGCCTTATTATATTATGATTTTTATGCCTTGCTATACTATGAAATTTTCATGACTTTTTATGTCTTACTATAACTATGTCATTTTTATGACTTTTTATGCCTTATTATACTATGACTTTTTATGCCTTACTATACTATGGCGTTTTTATGACTTATTCCTTACTATACTATGACGTTTTTATGACTTTTTATGCCTTACTATACTATGACTTTTTATGACTTATTATTATACTATGACTTTTTATGCCTCACTATACAATGACTTTTTATGCCTTACTATACTATGGCTTTTTATGACTTATTATACTATGACATTTTTATTACTTTTTATGCCTTATTATACTATGACATTTTTATTAGTTTTAACCTCACTATACAATGACTTTTTATGCCTTACTATACTATGACATTTTTATGACTTTTTATGCCTTACTATACAATGACCTTTTATGCCTTACTATACTATGTCATTTTTATGACTTTTTATGCCTTACTATACAATGACCTTTTATGCCTTACTATACTATGTCATTTTTATGACTTTTTATGCCTTACTATACAATGACCTTTTATGCCTTACTATACTATGTCATTTTTATGACTTTTTTTGCCTTACTATAAGATTACTTTTTATGCCTTACTATACTATAACGTTTTTTTGACTTTTTATGCCTTGCTATACTATGACGTATTTTTTGACTTTTTATGCCTCAATATTAAATGAATTTTTAAGCCTTATTATACTGTGATGTTTTTATGACTTTTTATGCTTTACTATACAATGACTTTTTATGTCTTGTTATACTGACGTTTTTATGAGATTTTATACCTCACTATATAATTACTTTTTTTACCTTACTATACTAAGACGTTTTTATGACTTTTTATGCCTTGTTATACTGTGACGTTTTTATGAGATTTTATACCTCACTATATAATGACTTTTTATGCCTTACTATACTACGACTTTTTATGCCTTGTTATACTATGACGTTTTTATGACTTTTTATACCTCACTATATAATAACTTTTTTTTACCTTACTATACTATGACGTTTTTATGACTTTTTATGCCTTGTTATACTATGACGTTTTTATGAATTTTAATACCTCACTATATGATGACTTTTTTTTGCCTTACTATAATATGACGTTTTTTTGACTTTTTATGCCCTACTATACTATGACGTTTTCATGACTTTTTATGCCTTACTATACTATGACGTTTTTTTGACTTTTTATGCCCTACTATACTATGACGTTTTTATGACTTTTTATGGCTTGTTATAATATGACGTTTTTATGAATTTTTATACCTCACTATATAATGACTTTTTTTGCCTTACTATACTATGACATTTTCATGACTTTTTATGCCTTGTTATAATATGACGTTTTTATGAATTTTTATGCTTTACTATACAATGACTTTTTATGCCTTACTATACTATGACGTTTTTATGACTTTTTATGCTTTACTATACAATGACTTTTTATGCCTTACTATACTATGATATTTTTATGACTTTTTATGCCTTACTATATTATGACATTTTTATGACTTTTTATGCTTTACTATACAATGACGTTTTTTTTTGTTTTTATGCCCTACTATAATATGATGTTTTTATGACTTTTTATGCTTTACTATACAATGACTTTTTATGCCTTACTATACTATGACATTTTCATGACTTTTTATGCCCTACTATACTATGACGTTTTTATAACTTTTTATGCCCTACTATACTATGACGTTTTTTTTAATTTTTATGCCCTACTATACTATGACGTTTTTATGACTTTTTACGCCTTGTTATACTATGACGTTTTTTTGACTTTTTATGCCCTACTATACTATGACGTTTTTATGACTTTTTATGCCTTTTTATACTATGACGTTTGTATGACTTTTTATACCTCACTATATAATGACTTTTTTTGCCTTACTATACTATGGCGTTTTTATGACTTTTTACGCCTTGTTATACTATGACGTTTTTATGACTTTTTATACCTCACTATATAATGACGTTTTTTTGCCTTACTATACTATGACATTTTTATGACTTTTTATGCCTTACTATACTATGACGTTTTTATGACTTTTTATGCCCTACTATACTATGACGTTTTTATGACTTTTTGTGCCTTGTTATACTATGACGTTTTTATGACTTTTTGTACCTTGTTATACTATGACGTTTTTATGACCTTTTATACCTCACTATATAATGACTTTTTTTGCCTTACTATCCTATGACGTTTTTATGACTTTTTATGCCTTTTTATACTATCACGTTTTTTTGACTTCTTATGCCCTACTATACTTTGACGTTTTTATGACTTTTTATACCTTGTTATACTATGACGTTTTTATGACTTTTTAGACCTCACTATATAATGACTTTTTTTGCCTTACTATACTATGACGTTTTTATGACTTTTTATGTCTTGTTATATATGACGTTTTTATGAATTTTTATACCTCACTATATATGACTTTTTTTGCCTTACTATACTATGACGTTTTTATGACTTTTTATGCCTTGTTATACTATGACGTTTTTTTGACTTTTTATGACTTACTATACTATGATATTTTTATGACTTTTTATGCCTTGTTATACTATGACGTTTTTATGACTTTTTATGCTCTGTTATACTATGACGTTTTTATGAGTTTTTATACTTTACTATACAATTACTTTTTATACCTTACTATACTATGACGTTTTTATGACTTTTTATACCTCACTATATAATGACTCTTTTTTGCCTTACTATACTATGACGTTTTTATGACTTTTTATGCCTTGTTATACTATGACGTTTTTTTGACTTTTTATGCCTTACTATACTATGACGTTTTTATGACTTTTTATGCCCTACTATACTATGACGTTTTTATGCATTACTATACTATGACGTTTTTTTGACTTTTTATGCCCTACTATACTATGACATTTTTATGACTTTTTATGCCTTTTTATACTATGACGTTTTTATGACTTTTTATACCTCACTATATGATGACTTTTTTTGCCTTACTATACTATGACGTTTTTATGACTTTTTATGCCTTTTTATACTATGACGTTTTTATGACTTTTTATACCTCACTATATAATGACTTTTTTTTTGCCTTGCTATACTATGACGTTTTTATGACTTTTTATGCCTTGTTATACTATGACGTTTTTATGACTTTTTATACCTCACTATATAATGACTTTTTTTTGCCTTAATATACTATGACGTTTTTATGACTTTTTATGCCTTGTTATACTATGACGTTTTTATGACTTTTTATACCTCACTATATAAATACTTTTTTTTGCATTACTATACTATGACGTTTTTATGACTTTTTATACCTCACTATATAATGACTTTTTTTTGCCTTACTATACTATGACGTTTTTATGACTTTTTATGCCTTTTTATACTATGACGTTTTTTTGACTTTTTATGCCCTACTATACTATGACGTTTTTTTGACTTTTTATGCCCTACTATACTATGACGTTTTTA
>NW_019522679.1:0-1152 GCF_002814215.2 Seriola lalandi dorsalis
GTCAAAAAACAACATAGTATAGTAAGGCATAAAAATGCTAAAAAACGACATAGTATAGTAAGGCATAAAAATGTCAAAAAACAACATAGTATAGTAAGGCATAAAAATGCTAAAAGATGACATAGTATAGTAAGGCATAAAAATGTTTAAAAAAACGACATAGTATAGTATGGCATAAAAATATTACGGTATAGTAAGGCTTGAAAATGTCAAAAAACAATATAGAACAGTAAGGCATGAAAACGTCATAGTATAGTAAGGCATGAAAATGTCAAAAAGCAACATAGTATAGTAAGGCATAAAAATATTACGGTATAGTAAGGCTTGAAAATGTCAAAAAACGACATAGTATAATAAGGCATGAAAATATCACAGAATAGTAAGGCATAAAAATGTTTAAAAAAACGACATAGTATAGTAAGGCATAAAAATATCACTGTACAGTAAGGCTTGAAAATGTCAAAAAACGACATAGTATAGTATGGCATAAAAATGTCAAAAAACAACATAGTATAGTATGGCATAAAAATGTCAAAAAACAACATAGTATAGTAAGGCATGAAAATATCACAGTAAAGTAAGGCATGAAAATATCATAGTATAGTAAGGCATAAAAATGCTAAAAGATGACATAGTATAGTAAGGCATAAAAATGTTTAAAAAAACGACATAGTATAGTATGGCATAAAAATATTACGGTATAGTAAGGCTTGAAAATGTCAAAAAACAATATAGTACAGTAAGGCATGAAAATATCACAGTATAGTAAGGCATGAAAATGTCAAAAAGCAACATAGTATAGTAAGGCATAAAATATTACGGTATAGTAAGGCTTGAAAATGTCAAAAAACGACATAGTATAATAAGGCATGAAAATAATTCAGAATAGTAAGGCATAAAAATGTTTAAAAAAACGACATAGTATAGTAAGGCATGAAAATGTCAAAAAGCAACATAGTATAGTATGGCATGAAAATATCACAGTATAGTAAGGCAAAAAAATGTCAAAAAGCAACATAGTATAGTAAGGCATAAAAATATCACTGTACAGTAAGGCTTGAAAATGTCAAAAAACGACATAGTATAGTATGGCATAAAAATGTCAAAAAACAACATAGTATAGTAAGGCATAAAAATGCTAAAAAACGACAT
>NW_019522679.1:1705-32952 GCF_002814215.2 Seriola lalandi dorsalis
ATGAAAATATCACAGTATAGTAAGGCATGAAAATGTCAAAAAGCAACATAGTATAGTAAGGCTTGAAAATATCATAGTATAGTAGGCAAAAAAATATCAAAAACAACATAGTATAGTAAGGCATAAAAATATCACAGTATAGTAAGGCTTGAAAATGTCAAAAAACAACATATTATAGTAAGGCATGAAAATATCACAGTAAAGTAAGGCATAAAAATGTCAAAAAACCAACATAGTATAGTATGGCATAAAAATATCACAGTGTAGTAAGGCTTGAAAATGTCAAAAAACGACATAGTATAGTGAGGCATAACATGTCTAAAATTGCCATAGTATAGTAAGGCATAAAAATGTCAAAAAGCAACATAGTATAGTATGGCATAAAAATGTCAAAAAGCAACATAGTATAGTATGGCATGAAAATATCACAGTATAGTAAGGCAAAAAAAATGTCAAAAAGCAACATAGTATAGTATGGCATAAAAATGTCAAAAAACAACATAGTATAGTAAGGCATAAAAATGCTAAAAAACGACATAGTATAGTAAGGCATGAAAATGCCAAAAAGCAAAATATTGTAGTAAGGCATATAAATATCACAGTATAGTAAGGCTTGAAAATGTCAAAAAACGACATAGTATAATAAGGCATAAAAATATCACAGTATAGTAAGGCTTGAAAATGTCAAAAAGCAACATAGTATAGTATGGCATAAAAATATCACAGTAAAGTAAGGCAAAAAATATCAAAAAACAACATAGTATAGTATGGCATAAAAATGTTTAAAAAACAACATAGTATAGTAAGGCATGAAAATATCACAGTAAAGTAAGGCATGAAAATATCACAGTATAGTAAGGCATAAAAATGTTTAAAAAAACGACATAGTATAGTAAGGCATGAAAATGTCAAAAAGCAACATATTATAGTAAGGCATATAAATATCACGGTATAGTAAGGCTTGAAAATGTCAAAAAACGACATAGTATAGTATGGCATAAAAATGTCAAAAAACAACATAGTATAGTAAGGCATAAAAATGCTAAAAAACGACATAGTATAGTAAGGCATAAAAATGTCAAAAAACAACAGTAAAGTAAGGCAAAAAATATCAAAAAACAACATAGTATAGTATGGCATAAAAATGTTTAAAAAACAACATAGTATAGTAAGGCATGAAAATATCACAGTAAAGTAAGGCATAAGTGTAATGCCTTACTTTAAAGTAAAGCTTGAAAATGTCAGAAAATGACATAGTATAGTAAGGCATGGAAATATCACAGTATAATAAGGCATAAAAATGTCAAAAAGCAACATAGTATAGTATGGCATAAAAATGTCAAAAAGCAACATAGTATAGTAAGGCATGAAAATATCACAGTATAGTAAGGCAAAAAAATATCAAAAAACAACATAGTATAGTAAGGCTTGAAAATGTCAAAAAACGACATAGTATAATAAGGCATAAAAATATTACAGTATAGTAAGGCTTGAAAATGTCAAAAAATGACATAGTATAATAAGGCATAAAAATATCACGGTATAGTAAGGCTTGAAAATGTCAAAATATGACATAGTATAGTATGGCATAAAAATATCACAGCATATTAAGGCATAAAAATATCAAAAAAAAAAACATAGTATAGTGAGGCATAACATGTCTAAAATTGCCATAGTATAGTAAGGCTTGAAAATGTCAAAAAACAACATAGTATAGTAAGGCATGAAAATATCACAGTAAAGTAAGGCATAAAAATGTCAAAAAGCAACATAGTATAGTAAGGCATGAAAATATCACAGTATAGTAAGGCTTGAAAATGTCAAAAAACGACATAGTATAGTATGGCATAAAAATGCTAAAAGATGACATGGTAAGACATAAAAATGTTTAAAAAAACGACATAGTATAATAAGGCATAAAAATATCACAGTATACTAAGGCTTGAAAATGTTAAAAAAACGACATAGTATAATAAGGCATAAAAATATCACAGTATAGTAAGGCATAAGTGTAATGCCTTACTTTAAAGTAAAGCTTGAAAATGTCAGAAAATGACATAGTATAGTAAGGCATGGAAATATCACAGTATAGTAAGGCATAAAAATGTCAAAAACCAACATCGTATAGTATGGCATAAAAATATCACAGTGTAGTAAGGCTTGAAAATGTCAAAAAAACGACATAGTATAGTGAGGCATAACATGTCTAAAATTGCCATAGTATAGTATGGCATAAAAATGTCAAAAAGCAACATAGTATAGTATGGCATAAAAATGTCAAAAAGCAACATAGTATAGTAAGGCATGAAAATATCACAGTATAGTAAGGCAAAAAAATATCAAAAAACAACATAGTATAGTAAGGCATAAAAATATCACTGTACAGTAAGGCTTGAAAATGTCAAAAAACGACATAGTATAGTATGGCATAAAAATGTCAAAAAACAACATAGTATAGTAAGGCATGAAAATTCCAAAAAGCAACATATTGTAGTAAGGCATATAAATATCACAGTATAGTAAGGCTTGAAAATGTCAAAAAACGACATAGTATAATAAGGCATAAAAATATCACAGTATAGTAAGGCTTGAAAATGTCAAAAAGCAACATAGTATCGTAAGGCATGAAAATATCACAGTAAAGTAAGGCAAAAAATATCAAAAAACAACATAGTATAGTATGGCATAAAAATGTCAAAAAACAACATAGTATAGTAAGGCATGAAAATATCACAGTATAGTAAGGCTTGAAAATGTCAAAAAACGACATAGTATAGTATGGCATAAAAATGCTAAAAGATGACATGGTAAGACATAAAAATGTTTAAAAAAACGACATAGTATAGTAAGGCATGAAAATGTCAAAAAGCAACATATTATAGTAAGGCATATAAATATCACGGTATAGTAAGGCTTGAAAATGTCAAAAAACGACATAGTATAATAAGGCATAAAAATATCACAGTATACTAAGGCTTGAAAATGTTAAAAAAACGATATAGTATAGTGAGGCATAACATGTCTAAAATTGCCATAGTATAGTAAGGCATACAAATATCACAGTATAGTAAGGCACAAAAATATCAAAAAACAACATAGTATAGCATGGCATGCAAATATCACAGTATAGTAAGGCAAAAAAATATCAAAAAACAACATATTATAGTAAGGCATATAAATATCACAGTATAGTAAGGCTTGAAAATGTTAAAAAACGACATAGTATAGTATGGCATAAAAATATCACAGTATAGTAAGGCTTGAAAATGTTAAAAAAACGACATAGTATAGTATGGCATAAAAATATCACAGTATAGTAAGGCAAAAAAATGTCAAAAAGCAACATAGTATAGTAAGGCATGAAAATGTCAAAAAGCAACATATTATAGTAAGGCATATAAATATCACGGTATAGTAAGGCAAAAAATATCAAAAAACGACATAGTATAGTAAGGCATGAAAATATCACAGTAAAGTAAGGCATAAGTGTAATGCCTTACATTAAAGTAAGGCTTGAAAATGTTAAAAAACGACATAGTATAGTGAGTATACCATAAAAACATCATAGTATGGCATAAAAGACATCATGGTATAGTAAGGCATGAAAAAATCATAGTATAGTATGGTATAAAAATTTCAAAAAATATCATATTATAGTAAGGCATAAAAATGTCAAAAAACAACATAGTAAATTATGGCATAGAAATGTCAAACAATATCATAGTATATAATGGCATAAAAAAAGTCTTTCAACTTTCTCAATATGAGGCAAGAGCTCTAACCACTGGACCACCGAGTTACCCCATAACAATGTTGTAGTAAAATACGCCATAAAAACATGGTCTAATAAGGCATAAAAATGTAAAAAAACAACATAGTAGAGTAAGGCATAAAAATTTCATAATATAGTAAGGCATAATAATGTAAAATAATAACATTGTATAGTAAGGCATAAAAATGTCAGGACAGCAGCTCACCACCGCACTTGCAATTTATCACTCATCATCTGTAGTATTCGGTCATTCATCCATTCTTCACCAGATTGTTCTGCTCTTTACAGTTGTAGTTACTCTCTCAGCCACCCTGATTAGTTAGTGTGACTACAGGATTATCTTGTGATTCAATTATCTTCCCGGTGTTTTGTTTCTATTTACTCTTTGTTCTCCTGTGCTCCAGAAGACTTTCTCATTTGTTGGCTGCAGCTCCTGCCATACTCCACTGTCCTACCCCACACCAACAACTTGCTTTTGATCTCCAGTCGTCCCTCGTGCTTCCAGAGTGTCTTTACTCACCTGCCTTGTGTTCTCACTTGCATTGTTATTGCTGGTGTGTTCTGTGTTTTGTCTCTGCTCTGGGGTCCAACATCAGTTCTGACAAAACGTAACACCTTACCATACAATGACGTTTTATTACCCTACTATACTATGATGTTTTTTATGCCTTATTATACTATGACTTATGACTTTTTTATCTGACATATATGTCCCTATATATATAAATATATACCTATATTTACATACTGTATGTGTTACCCATAAGAGGATATTGAAGAGACCCATGAGAGATATAGATATGAAATACTCAGAGGAATTTAACTTTATTAAAACAACATGCTTATTAAACTTATATATATTTGTATATGATTTTTCAATAATTTCTTATTAAATGTAAACATACCGGTGTATCTTTTGTATTTACATATATAATATGAACATAAACCGACAGGCTTTGGGATCGATATATATTTATGAAACAAATGTGTATAAAGCAAACAGACATACTAAAATACATGTTTCTATTAGCTAGACATACATGTCAATATATGATCTTGTTCCAATTTTTATCAGGTTTCATATGTAATTTTTACATGTATAGGCTATTATAGGCTATACATATAGGATTTAACTTCATATATACATATGTTTCATATATGGAAATTCAGCACATGTACATACATTACATTTGCCTATGGACTTTCCTTAATGTAATTCCCTATTCCTTATCAACATCTTATTTGTTAATAAACCGTTTGGTTGACAGCATTAAAAAGTCAATCTCTTTGGTTTAGAGGGGTGGCAGAGTTGGTGCGTCCCTACCAATGTTTAGACCAAACCCACAGCCTTGTGTGAATGAAACATCACTACATTTGGATATCTAGCTATAACACAATCTTCACAGTGAGTAACATTAGATTGCTGCCTGCTTACTTCCTGTTGTTTTTTCATTGGTGGAGGTGATCACACCATTTGAATCACCTCATGTGCTATATATATACACAGACACGTTCTGATAATTACATCACTATAAACTTGTCACAGGACTTGCCTTATAAACTTGAGGTCAGACTCAGTACAGTGTTTCTTAATTTAGTATGTTTAAGTAAGACTAAACAACGGGGGGGGGGGGGGGGGGGGGGGGGCAGTGACAAAGTACATTCACTTGAGTACTGTACTTAAGTATATTTTTCATTAACTGTACTTTCTATTTTTTTGGAAATGTATGACTTTTGTTCTACTACATTTAACATACAAATATTGTGCTTTTGACTCCATTAAATTTCTATTAAGTAATAGTTACTTTGAAGTACAGCGTTTAGCGTGTATAATTTATTTTATTTTATTTTGAACATCAGTCATTAGTTTCTATAACTCCACAGTGGAACAATACAATGCATTGATCATGACATACTCCAGTACTTTAAATCAAGTACAAATTTGACTGAACAACTTTCTATACCCTGCATCTATACTTTGACTCAAGTGAGTTGTGTCCTTTATCCACCTCTGCTAGACAAGGCCATGCTCTTGCTGCCAGGAACAAATGTATACCAGATTATTTCCCAAAACTTCAATAACCTCTTTACACATCTCACCATCCTTTATCATCCTTTATTATTTATGTGTTTACTACTTTTACAAACGACTTAACACTTTAATATTATCTAGACACAGAGAGTAAGTGGGGCAGTTGAAGTAGTCAGTGCAGGATTTATTTTTAGCATTAAAAAAATTCCTCATCTTTACTTCCTGTTACCAGTTTGCTCAGACCACAAGTGTACTCCACCTCACGCACCTTCACTGGCTCAGACAAATCACCAGATAATAAAAACACACCTCTTTTGCTATAGAAACCTACATGTACATTTCACTACAATAAAAACATAAACAATTCTCATTCTCAATTTTTTTTTTTTTTTTTTCAAGAAAAGCAAGACAGTGTCACATGATTTGATTAATGATGAATAGGTTAAGATTAAAAGACATTATGACTGCACATAAATATCTCACAGCATTATACAATCAAATACAACAACAGTACATCTTCTCTATATTTTCCTCTACAAAAAAACTGCATGGGATACAGTTACATATATTATTGCATCCAAACCCTATAGTGTAATTATATGCATATATAGTTTATAATATATAATCAAAATATCTTTCAGAATATAAATATAATATAAATATAATATATAAACATATAATAAAATAATAATTTTATAAGTTACACCTGGATATAAATATTAGGTATAATATAATATTTTATAACATTTAGTGTTGTATCTAACAGTATGAATATTAAATATATATATTTACATATATACTATTATATTTAAAGCCATCTGTGTGTCTCTGTGCGGAGGTAAGTAAATGCTTCAGATACACATTAAGAAGGGTCGCTGTAATGCTACAGAACACTCAAAGGGCACTCCCTGGTGCTGCATTACGAGTCTCCTAGCTTCCACAGCTTTGGTTCAAGTTAACACCACTATATATGGCTCTGACTATATCTGTGGAGGTTACTGCATTGCTACTGGGCTTTGGTCCTCAAAGTGCACTCGCTGGTGCAGCAAAGAGTCTGTCGGCTTCCACAGCCTCAAGAACTATTCAACTGTGCACCGATACATCACAACTGGCTACTGGCTGTGCAGTTTTGACTGTTAAAATACTGTTTTTGTTGTGTTTGCAACACAACAACATAAGACATAGCTTAACTGTGGTTTTGAGGGGAATCTGCTGTATCACTTCCTAGAGTAAGGCACATAACAATGATTTTGGCCAAATGTAAATAATAGTACATCAGTAATAAAGAACACACTGCAACTACAAGATTGTGTTGGGAAACATTAAAAGAATAACTGCAGTTTTCAGCAGTAGATATAGATTTAAGGTTGTTATAGTGAATTATCTGAGAAACTAAATGGCAGTCTACATTTACATATTCTAGGACATTACATTAAAAATGGAAGGCACATTCCCAGGCCCAGAAAATGTATCACATCATGACACCACTGTAAGGGATCAAATGGAAAGATGAATCAGATAAAAAGTCATTATATCTCCTGTTAAAAGAAGCGGGTCTCTCTAATTTTCCCCTATCTCCACATCAGGGTCAGTTTTCACAGCAGTGTAACGGCTTTCTCGGTATTTGTAGATCAGGAAAACAGCCAACAGCAGGACGGCAAAAACGACAGCAGGAATGATAACTGCAATGTGGGAGCGGTAAGTCGCTGTTAGGAGACATTAGAGTTTGACAGTTAATCTACCAACAAAACAGTATTTTATTTCAACTCAAAATTTCAGTAGTTCATTCAAATAAGACGATTATCAAAAAGTACAAAAATCTTCTTTCATCTTACTACAATTTTTACATATTTTGAATGTAAATCTACACAATAGGGAGCCATGTAATTATCGTTGTCTTACTGCAAGGAGTGATGTCATCACATGCACTTACAGAGCACACACACAGACGCAGTGGAGAAAGAGTGAGCTGGTAACCACCATGCAAACTGGTAATACAGATGTGTCACATCTCGTCTGCAGGTTGGTGCGCCTCTAAAAGTGTCAAAGCCTCTGTGTGAGACGCTTCGATCTCTGATTGTGCGTTTTAAAACTTAGTTAGAAGCTGGTTTCACTCTTTCATCCCAGAGCGGAGTGTAGCAGTGGCATTTCTGGTGTAACAGTACCGTGCTGGACAGGTGACAGGCTACAGTGTCTGTGCTCTGAAAGACGTTACAGCAGGAAAAGGGCGAAAATTAGTGTGTTCACCTGGTTTTTGTGTTTACATTAATGCCGATCGGAGCCAGAGAGTGTCTACTGAAGAGTCAACTGACCCGGTAGTGAATTACGATTGGACCCTTTTCCATTGCGGACAAAAGCCCAATGTTGGCTGGTCTTAGAGAGTTTTTTGACCAGTGTAAAAGTGGCTTTACACTCCTCCATCAAGCACTTCAGTAATATTAAATGTTTGGGAGGAAACATGGGGTTGGCTACTTTTGTAAAAATGCAGTTTCTCCATATTGATTAAGAAATCTGCAGCTGTATGTTTACAAATTCAGTGTTCCCTCTGCTGTGGGGTGGTGGGTACCTCTACCTGCTCTACCTTATCTGGTGATAATAATGATGGATAAAATCTGTACAGGTAAGAGAAACCATGCTACCTGAAGAAGCAAATGTAGCTTCTTCAAAAACAGCCAACTGCTGTCTGTTACTTATGAATGGAAAATGCTTGAGGGCAAAAGTCTGTGGTGTCACACAGGAAGTACAGACGAAACAACCTTTCACTATCAATGTCACACCCTTAGACTGCAAAACATAAAGAGTGAGAGATTGACCTCACACACCTCAAATCATTTATAATGACTGATTTGTTTTTTTTGTTAAATGTTCCTGTCTTTTCTAGCATGTGACGCATATCTGGTACAAACGTAACTGTGCTGTAATTTAAGAGTTTTAGTTCATCCCTACCGATGATTCTCAGCGATGACACCTTTGCCTTGCAGATGGCTGTAAAAACAAGACATTTTTACATCAGAACATTGGATGAATAGTAATATTTCACTTTAAAATGAATGAAAGAAAAAAACAGGTTATGATCAAAGGTAAGTGATAGAACCAAATCTTTACAATGGCAATGGAATTAAACACAGTAGCATTTACAATGCCCCTCACATAAGGAGTAACAATATAATACAATACTTACTGGTGCAGTTTGCCATGTAAGATGCAACCTACGGAGAAGAAACAAAGAGACAATACACTGAGATTATTGTTGTCTGGAGGTCTGCAGAATAATGGTTCTTATTCTTATTACTTCTGAAGTCTAAATTATCACAGCTTATCTGTGGTGTCATTATCTGATTCTCAATGAAAACAAAACTGAACTCTTCACTCTCTTAAGCACACAATATTTTTGGCCTAAAGCAGTTTACTCACATAAATCAAAGAATCTTGCTCCTCACTGTACTTTTTTTTTTACATTTCTAATATTTCTGCATAAATAAAACTTAATTAATTTCATGAGTTAGTCAGTGTGCAGTAACATTTATTCACATTCAAAGTGTAATACCTCTGAGATGCAGTTTCGTTCGTAGACGATCCAGTCAAAGCATCTTGGGGTGATGAGAGTGCTGATGTTGTTACTCAAAACCAGTTCAACATTTTTCCCCTTGTGATGTGCAAGCACAGTGTGCTAAAGTCAACATAAAACAGGGAAAAAATAATCAGTCCATCACACAAACCATTTAACAAAAATCTTTCGGCTCAGGTGGACACAAAGAAATGCTCAAAGTAAGCTCAGCTATCATTCAGCAGATAAATAATAATATACTTGTGAGCCATATAACTACAAATGGACATAAGAGTGATATTTCACTAATCAGCTAATCTGCCTTTTCAATGCAGTTAATTTGACATATTATAACATGGCACTTAACATCAATAAGCACGTTATCCTAATTTAATATTATTATGTGATAATAATAATAATAATAATAATAATAATGCAGTTACAATTGTGTTTTTCTTGCTGTGACAAATTAAGACATCTGTGATGAGAAGCATGAACCCATGCTGCATGTCAGATAAGTGACATGAACACTGAGCTAAGCTATTCTGATTAGATCAACTTACATTTGTGCCAGTTGTGTTGGCCCAAGAATGCTGGCATTGAGATGCGTCCACATGTGGAATGCTGTAAATAGTTTGGTCATTCCCCTGAGTGACTTTGCAGGCCTGTGCACTGGCCAGAAAAACAACTGAGGACGAAAAGACATATACAGTACATCACAAGAAGACAGATTTGTTTATGAAATGCTCATAGATCTATGCTAGTGTAGACAGACTTACACAGACTTCATTTGTGTTCCTAGCAGAGCAGACACTGTAAACAAGTCATTCACTTGCCCAGCTCGGTGCTGGTAAACCAATCTTGCTAAAAGCTCACTGTTTGTGTCCGTGTGTGTTGTCTGAAACTGCACGTGGTGACACCACTGCTTCCGGGTCCGTAGTGGACGGTCAAGCCACTGAGTAAAAGCCATAAGCTAACGTGGGTTGTGTTTTCAAACAACTCTCGAGTCATAACAAAACCTCACATGAACATAGACCAACAATAAAAACATCTGATAAGAATTAACTTTATCGACATTAGGCACGACATGCAGCTTACATATTTTACATAGTTTGAATAAAATAAATTAAAAAATAAATAAAATAAGCACCGCTTACATACTTAGAAAACAATTTCCGTGTCCAGTTTCCTACACTGTAACTTCAACACTACAGGTAACATGATCTCATTGAACACAGTTAACACGCTAGGCTAATGCTAAAATAATATCGCTATGATCAGCAGCTTCCCTCGAAAATACTTTCACATCGTTCATTGTGTACACTTAGATAAAATAAGCTGAGCAGTCTCCTCGTATCTGAGTATGACTGAATGGAATTTTAACACATGGATCACGGTGGTGATGCAACCGAGTCAATATTTCTGAGTGAGCAGACTAACCTTCGGTTTTTACACTAAAGTATTTTTGCTCTTTGCTGTGCAGTTTACAGGCTTTGATTTCAATTAGTCATTTAAATGAATGAATTACTCACATGCAAATGACAGTACAGCGATACTCCTCCAAGAGGTAGACATGCTTCTCCTAGCCAGCGACTGAAGAACTGATGACTTCATATTGCGTCAGCGACTTTATACCCTTTTTTTTTTCTTTTTCTTCTTCCTGTGACCTTTTTTGGAAAACATTCACATATACTGTACATAGAATAAAAAACATGTGCTACAAGACTAATGATAGTAAAAATAATAATAATGGAAATAAAAGGATATAAAGAAAAAAATATAAATGGCAAATTGAAAAAAACAACTACAGTAGAATAAAACTGTGGGATAAAAAAAAATAGATACCATATTATTCATCTTTAAAGAGTTCATCATAAAGTCTTATTAACAAGGTCAAGAGTCTTAATATATTCTCTTTTTTTTCTCTCTTCTTTAAAAAAATCCCATAAAATTGGGGGTGACCTTTGTTACTCTACATTTATGTATATGAAATTTACCATAAAGGATCATCAAATTAACAATGAATGCAATGTCATAACTAATATGTTCAGAATATGTAATGATGTTTTTATATTCAATATTGAAATTATTTTTACTTTTACAGATTATGTAATTATTTAATCGAGCCCAAAAGGTAACTGAGTGTGTACATTGATTCGGGTTCAATATTACAAAAATTGCTTTTATTTTCGAAGTCTTAATATTTGGAGAAATATAAATTTGTTGGATATATATTGTGTCAAATTTTCCTTTAGGAAAACATAACATGAGGTATAACAGAGTCTACTGTTGCTTACACAGTGTCCTTGATTGTCTCTGCTGTTCCTCTTTTTCCATCAATGATAGCCTCAGGGCCGCGCCATGGAGTTTTCTTCCCCTCCTTGCATGTTTTGTCAAGTGGCCAGAGCTTTTGCCGACATTGTCTCTCCCAACATGTCAAATCCTCTATGAGTCGAAGCTTCTCCTTCATCACTGTGGGGTTTCTTGAAGCACTCCAAATTTTTTGTCAGAAGATGTGCATGGTGAACTCTATTATCACTGGACGTGAGCTCCCATCTTTCCTGTGACGTCTGATCTGTTGTACAGTATTGATGAGAAAACCTAGCTTGTTTTTTTCATCAGGGGCAATTTGACCATGGATTTCGAAGACTTGCTGTCTTGTTTCCTCTGCTGAATCATTGACAGCTTCAGGGACTTTGAACAGCTTTAGATTCCAGTGCTGACTGTAACATTCAGCTTCTTCAATCTTCATCTGTTGATCCAACAACTCACAGCATGTGCCTTTTCATTCATTGTCTTCATTTAGTGATCTATCCCTTCGACATCTTCTCTGACAGCCACGATATCTGTGTTTTATATTTTTTGTTCGAGTGTTGTAAATCTGCTTGTCAACTCCTGGATGGCTTTTAGTACGTCAGCATTGGACACTTTCTCCTCCTGGTTGCTTGGACAGAGTTTTTTGGGATTTGGACTCGACACTGGATTTTCAGGTAAAGGTGAGCAGAAAGGGAGCATGTTTTCATTTTCAATGTTGTTGTAGGTTGGTTAGCTAAACTTGGCTATGATTATCTAGTTTTGTATTTCTTATGAAAAATCCTTGTATTGGTCTAATGACTTTATCAAACTTTTCTATCAAACACCAGTCCTTTAGGTTGACATCTCTTTTTTTTTTTTATATCCAATTAAAGCAAAAGGACTCAGAACTAAAGAGACCTCAAAATAATACACACGCACCGGCCGCCATCTTGCCCAGCCCCAGCTTTTTATGCTCAATACCAAGTGGCAACCCTCCATGGCATCACCCATTGGTTTGTGAACTGCCGTTTTATATACAGTCTATACTCACTACTATGCAATCTACTCACACAGAGTTGTTTAGGAAGTCGCACACTTTGACCTTCAAAATAAAATCCAATAGGGGAGGGTTACTTTATAAGAGGTTGACACCTGCAAGTGTGTCACTCTCCTGCCAACTGATATCAAATAACACACTGATGTCGGCTCTAACATTCATCTGGTGTGTTTTAAGTACTGCACTGGCCTTAAGGAGACAGCTTTGCCTGTTGTGGAGGAACAAACATATTTTTAATAGTACCCTTATTGTCTTACTGCATCTTCACCAGTTATATCCAAGTAGTACTCATGTTATAAAAATGTTTTCTTCCACTCCTGTCCAGCTGTGGTAAATATGATCAGGTGTCTCCATCTCCTCACCAGACATCAAACCTTAGACATCCAAAAGATAAACAAACTCCAGATATTTGTTTTAGGCAAAAATGTGGACAAAACTGTCTCCTTATGTCCTTTGGTAACTATTTCATGTTAGGGGTAGATTCCCATATAAGCTTTAGAGGCTTTCTGCCCAGCCCTGCATATGGCAGGCATACATGTTTGGTTTGACTTGTCATTTTAAATTTGCATGTGCAAAATGGAAACATGTCCAATGCTGATTAACAGTGAAGTCAGCTAAAATACTTCAGAAACTGACACCACCATCCAGTGACAGCAAGAGAAATGCACAGAGTTAAGCTTGTATTTCAAATTAAAAAACAGTCAGTTTGATCCTGAACCTTGTAGATATTTACACTAATTTCATGAACTGGAATTTTCTATTTTCTTCATCACCTTAAGGTAGCTAACAAGCTAATGAACCTAGGTAAAAAGCTAATTAAGTTAGCTAACAAGCTAATTACCCAGACAACAGAGGAGGTAACTATTTTTAAAAAGTTTGAAAGACATTTAAGGATTTATATTCTTACCTTTTCCATGTTTGTGTAGCCACTAGCTAGCAAGTTGTCCAACAACTGTGGGTGCTGTGTGAGCCTGTGGATTTGTCGTGCTAGCATGTGTTGCTCTGAGTGCAGGACTGAAATGATGATGAATATTAGGTCATACAAAAGAAGGCACTGGCAGAAGTGGGGCGATGCACTGCTGGGGAGGGGCCCATCCACAAAAACGTGTTTTAGCCACTTTACACCCCTTATATATCAGGGCTCGTTAGCGACCTTTGAGGCAGATTCAACCATATGTTGAAATCAAATTGTTTCTTCTGTTCTGGACAAAGAATAATGACCATCAATAAACAAGGAAATTGTATATTTTTGTCGTTTATGACATCATCATCTTACACATGGGCCGCTGTCACAGTCACTGCTCATGCACAAATGTTTATCTGCAGAGCTGCTGTCATCAAAAACCTGTGTATTATAGAAAATGACAACCACTTGCTGGTCATTATGTTACTGTTGTATTTGCTCATAGACAACAGCGCCATCAACTGGAAAGAAACAGCATTAACTGCTGTCACTTGTATCCAGGCGCCCTTGAAAAAAAAGGTTAGACTCCTAAATACCCCCACACATTTTTTTTAAAGAGAAAAACATTAGAAAAACAATTACGTCTCTGCTGGACTCTTGAACACACTTTTCCAACATAGACTGTCAAGGTTAGGGTTTTTTCCGTGTGAGCCCCCAAGTAACTATAGGAGTTGACTTGTTGAATGGTATGTCGATGGATTTTAAGTTGCATTAGTCTGAAGACCTGCTGTGGTGAACACATCCACTGTGTTGAAATCAGATGATTCTGATATGATACAGAAATAAGAGAACCAGTTAAATCTAGTTTTAAAGATTAAAAATGAACTAAAATTATGTTATATCATTGAATGAAGCATATATCCTCAGACACAATTCTGTGTATTTTGCACATGGGATTTTAATTTGCAACTTTCTGACCTGAATTCTGCTTGCTATAAACATTCATTTATATCATCACAACCAGCAGTACAATGCCTGCAGGTGCTCACACGCACCTTCACATCTTTTGGTCACAAATGCAATGAATTACAGATTGTGACGAAGGCTCTGAAACACCCGTTTGTCTCCATGGATGACCTGGTGAATGAGATGGACACCAGCTTGTAGTGAGTGACTGGGTTTTGGTATCCTGTGTGACACCATGATCATCTGATTCAATATTCAGTAATAACACACAGATGCTAAAACACTAGTTATGAAAAGAAACAGACCAGCCAGTGATCTTCCAAACACAAAACATTGACCTATAGGCTATATGGAACTATTTACCTTTATTATTGATTAATCTGTCCATTCTCCTTTATTACTAGACTGTTTGGTCCATGAAATGTCAAACAATAAGTCCATCATCATAGACTAATAATTTCAGGTTTAATCTCACCCATGGTTTTAATTTACTCTGTTTTCAGCCAGTTACTGCCACAACACAATACTTTGATGTTTTGATAATTCTACAATAAAGTACCTCAGTGTTAGATGTGTTTTGAAGGAATAAGATACCTGAGAGATTGCAACGTTAGCCTGTCGCTCAGCTTGCGTTTTTGGTCAAAATATCTCAGGCTTTTTTCTTTGTGATAATTGCTCATGTTAATTGGATTTATGATATTCAAAGAAATTCTTTTTTTTTTTACAATGCAGTACACCACCGGTACCAATGCTAGGATGCTCTGCTTTTGGACTGTTTGTCCATGTATGAGCTTAACATGTTTCCAAACTGTTGCTGTGAGCTTCCAGACATCTCAGCAAATAAGAGTTGTCTGCCTGACTAGAAATAGTTCAGAACAAACATTCACTGCTAGAATATTTCTTCCAAGCTTGTGCACTGGTCACCAAAACTAAAAATGCAAGAATATAAAAAGAGGAAACAATGATATAATGAAGCTTTTGGGACAAGACGTACATTAGAGTTTACAAAAAAATCAAAAATCAGATTTTGGAATAAACATAACACACTTACATATTTAGCTTTTATTGAAATTTATGTAAATTAATGAATTAAATTATATTCATACATAATCAAAATGTCAAAAATAACACAGGGAACCATACCCAAAAAAAATAGTAAACTAACAAATGCAACATTATAATTTAACAAACAGGGGTAGATTGCCAATAATTAACAAACTCAACCCCTTGGACTTCATATTTTGCTTGTTCAACTATTAATCACACTTGATTAATGAGGCCTGTTGACATAATCAAAGAAAAGACTAATGTTAAAGTCAAACAAAACAACTTCCAATCCAAGTCTTGTCCATGATTCTGAAACATTTCAGTCAAACCAGCATCATGAATTCACTGTGATTTAAGTTAAAACAATAAAACCTGAAAAACTCCAAGGAGAAGAGCGAATCGAGGCACTGCATATAAGCCTAAATAATGAGTTTGATGCATTCTGACATTAAATTCCCTTACATGAAATGTGTGCTTTTAAAGATGGATGAATGCTGAGTGCAAAAATAGATTTTGCATTAGAAAAAAAAAAGAAAAAAAGATTGTCACCTTGTTGTCATCCATTTTCCACACAAACACTCTTTGAACAACACATACACACATTTTTTAAAGCTTTTGCTGCCAAACAAAAGGCTGATGCTTTTAAGCACATAGGTAGTAACTTAATAGTTTTGCAGAATATTAAAACTGGTGCATCAGTGGCCTTCACCAGTGAGTTTTAGTCTTTAATCCAGTTACATTTCTCCAACTCTAAGTGAATAAGATATGTGACAGCACCCTTGTTGACCTTTAACTCAATTAAAATGTTCCACACTCGGCTCCTCATGATTCTGATATATCAGTTTGTACATTTATATACTGTATATCTCCACACACACACACACACACACACACACACACACACACACACACACACACACACACACACACACACACACACTTTCTGTGTACAATGTATACAAGCACATACCACACATTACAAACAGTGAATAGGTAAACAGACACAAAAAGGAAGTAATACACTGACTGTAACAAACATTAAATAACTGCATGTTTTTCCATAGAAAAGGGAGTAATTGGTTTGTATTGCTTTGGCCTGTTCTGTGAGCAGCCTGCTCATGTTATCCTCCTCTGGTCGTGTTGATGCAGAAGCATCAGAGAGCCGCTAGACTGCACCACTGAGAGGACTTGGCAGCAGCGAGAAGGTGGGAATCCTTACTTATGTCACAAATGTCTGTTTTGTTATTTTTCTTCTTTTACCACCTTTTCTCCTCATCTTTCCCTGTTTTTCCCTTCTTGGCGGAGGCTTCACATTAGCACCCAAAAGTGTCTTTATGTGCAGTGAAGTCTGTGTCCTCTTGGTCCCATTTGCCTGGGGACAGGCACTCTTCAGTGTTGAAGTCCTGAGGGTTTACCCCAATGTCCAGGACCTGGGGGTTAGTGCGAGACTCAGCGAGTCTGGAGGAGCAGACAAAGAGAGACGATTCATTAGTAACCTCTTTGATGAAACCTGGGTAGTGATTAAAATGTTTTTTTATTATAAATAACAATGCATTACATTTAAATAGCTTGTGAACAATGACATGTACAGAGTGTACACAAGGTATGGACATAAATGTGGATTCTAAGCATTCCTGTTTGTAATGAAGAACAAAGAATCATGATTTTAAAAAGAAAGAAAGAAGCAAAGCCATATGTGGCCAGATGTGGCAATGAAATGATTCCCTTTGTGAACTGATAATAGCAAGCCAACATCATACAACATGCCTATTTAAATACATGTTAGACCTGCAGTACATACAGAACACACACCAAATTCATTCATCAAGACATCTCTTGTTCAGTGTCATGGCACTAACAGAGTGCTAAGCTGATGAGTGTGAGGCAGAGGCACAGAAAACATTTGTGATGAAAACATGGACACACTGGAGGACTAATCGGGTTCTGTGGCAGAGAGCCTCGACTTATGAAGCTCAGGGATGGATCAAACTGTGGAAAGACAGTGGGAAGGGGGTTTCCCCCTTTCAGTGAGTCAAACAAAGGTTCTGAACTATGTTAATGGTATATCACCTTCAATGAAAATGTGCAACTACATGTGTCTTGAATATTCTGAAATCCAGGCAGATGAGCAGGCTTGAATGTTGGGTTGACTAGGGGAGAATGAGGTGAAGTGACTACATCCATTTATGATTCTGTTACCTGAGTAGGATTCAAAGCTATCCAGACTGTGGCTGGGGGTGCAAAGGAAACATCACAAGTCAGGCAACATTTAAACTCCAAACTCTTATAATAAAGTGAATGGACAGTTTGACTTTAAGTCCAAATGCTGGTGGATTTAAGGCCAAAATTAGAAAACAGGCCCATTTTCTCTTTGCATGACAGAAAACACATGTAGACCATATTGACTTTTTCCTCTTTTTGATCAACAGGCACTTCAGAGGCGTTTACATCTACAGCCAGCAGATGGCAGTGCAGTCTCTCAAATAGCAACAAAAATGATCTGAACAGGAATTTATCTGCAGTTCACATCAAAAAAGTACAATTACAGATTGCTCCTGTAAGAGAGTGAAATGTCACTCATCAAAAAAATAAAATTTAGGAAAAAACACTTGGAATCCAAGAATAAAACTTTCATGTTGTGGGAGCAGATGTTTTGTCTGCCTGTAAGCCTGTTACATGATCTCCAAGGTGTTTACACAGTGTGCTTTGATCAAATTTAGGACGGTATAATCTATGATTCAAAAGCAATGAAGGATAAGAAAAAAATCTTTCCTAGTCTCAAAGTATCTGTGTCTGATGTATCTGTTTCTCAAGCTTAATATAAATTACACCCTATGGCCAATAATCTCTCATGTTTATAGTCATCTTGTCTGAAATATTATTACGGGGAGTTCACTCAGAAAGGCACATTTATGTAACTAAGCTATAAACAATCCATTAATCTGGAATTAATTTCAATCCCTATGCTAAAGAGTATGTGCCACACACCAACCATCAGGTGCAGTGAAGATAATACAGACACTGTCATTCTGTAATATTCTCATTCACAGACTCATGAATTGTTTCTGCTGCTTCAGCTTCTCCTCGTGGACAAAGACATCAACCTGTCCCTCAGCTCCCTAAACTTCCTTCAAGTCCAGAAATCTACATGTGGATGCATCTCTGTTTATGTAGGCAGCATCCTCATTAATCACAGAGCGGCAGCTTAACGGCATTAGGGTGTAATTACAGTGTGTGCAGACAAATAATCATCTGATAACAGGGCTAAAATGGCCTCCTAATGCTTGATTAAAGAGACTGTGGAGCCCATTCTCCCCTTCACTAAATGGAAGTGAGAGAAAAAGACGACCGCTGTCGAATTAGCAGAGGGAATGAAAAGCAGAGCTAAAGGAAATAAATGCACTAATATAAGGTTGAATGAGTCTTTATGGCAGTCTGGAACAAATAGCTGTAAACAGTTGCACTGTGCAACCTGACAGCAGACCACCACAGCTTATCTGAGTGCTGCCGATACACACTAAATTGAAACATTAATCACACTGGATTCCAGCTACATTCTGATTGGTTTGTTGACGACATAGACAGAGTTTAAGGAGTTCCAAACAGCTCAGACAATGGACTTTCCTGTCAACCTTGAACAAAATTATGAGACCGGATCTTTTCCTTCGTTTTTTTCCTAATGCTGCAAAATAAGTTACTTTCCTATGGTTTTGTGATATAAATACCAAGCAATGTGTCCCTCAGCAGCACCCATTGGTAATCACAGGCTACCCAAGCTCATATGAAATCAATGTGGAGGCCTGAGATGATGGCAAACTGAGCCTACAAAAGCAGTGTGACTCAGGGAGGGTGTCGGCCGTGCCAGGGCCTGTAAACTGAGCCTGTCTCCTGTCTGTGGGAGTGCACAAGGGTGAGCCGAGTGGAGGGAGAGGCAGTGTTTATTACAAGAGCAGCCCAAACCACATGCGGCTATTTCCAGAACAGCAGCTTGTGTGGCTGTTCAGCAGACACCGGACTTTGGCGGAAAACCTAAATCCATACTGGTTCTCACCTTGAGAAAGCCTCGTCCAGACCGTCCTCCAACTCCTGCCACAGAGAACATACACATATTTGTTAAAGTTAGTGTCTTGAGTGATGATAACAGTTCTTACTGATGAGATGTTAATACACTCACATATGAACACAGTCACCTTTAGCCACTTTTCCTCTAACCTACAATGGTCTTGGGAGGTTAATGTGGGCTACTTGCAGCCCCACACCCTCTCCAGCTATGTGACCATTTCATGAGGCCAGTTCTGTTCAATAGGCTATTGTCTAACTCAGCATCGCAGCAGTGCAGCTGCAGAATCCACTCCCCTGCACGTTATCCCTCTCTTCCTATCTTATCTAACCTAAACAGCTGAATCTCACTGACCAGCCTGACTCTTGTCTTACCCATACAGTATTGTTGTTCTCTGTTGCCTGATTATGCACCATAAAGGGATCCGATTCGGCCTGCTTTGTTCCTGAGTGGACCTGTGCCACGTTAGCTCCCTCGGCCAAGTCTAGAAGTTTCCCCGTGGCTACCTCTGCAACATGAAACAAACAAGCAAGATTTGAGTTTTACATATAAATGCATTAAAAATCACATGCAACCTTTCAAATCACCCACTACATTCAATTCCTATATAGTTTAAAGAATGCACTGTGTAGTGGAGTCATAACAATGAAGATACATTTTCTACACATAATCGGCTCCTGCGATTATCATAGCCTCATGCAACAGTAAACAGCAGGATGCATACACCAAGTATAATGCCATGGTATTCATTAAGGTCCCCTTTTTCCTCTAATGTATCTCATTAATGCAGCCGTCTGTGGATTGTCACTTTGTGATAAGTGAGCATGGAGTAACCTCCTGACTTGCACGTCTAACCCCGGTGATACGGCTGATCTGTAACGGGATTGGTTTGTAATGGCCCTGCCTCATGATAAATGTGTGTCAATAATATGTGTCGACTCTAATTTCTGTCGAGTCTTTAGGCTAATGTGTTCCGCTGAGAACAGTAAAACTTCAATGACTCTTCTGATGCTAGCACAACCTCACTCTGCTATGCACACACCTCACTGCTGAAACCTGGCTATCCTTAACTGACCTTTTCCTCAACATCTATGTTCCTCAAAACACTGGCTCATAAAACAACTGAGTCAGCATGCAAAAGCAATTCCCTCCAACCTGCCCCTTCTGTCAAGACCGGCTCAAAGGCGTTTAGAGTACTGTGCTGTTATGAAGAAGGCAATATTGTGGGGCTGGGACTGTCATTCATGTGGAAAAGGAGGGAGGCTCAAGGCTCGCCTGATGGTAATGCCCTGAAGTTAACAGCTTAGGTGTTTGCTAAGGTGGAAGTGAGGCTCTGGGAGCAAACAACCGGCCGGCATATTTAACTAGAGCTGCTGCGATTAGTCAATTGATCAGTTAGTTGATTGAAAGAAAATTAATCAACAACTATTTTAATAACGGTTTGTTTGTTGTTTTTCAAGCAAAATTCTCAAATGTGAGAATTTCTTGCTTTTCTTACTCATTTATGACAGTTAATGAATGTCTTTAATAAATTATGTGACAATGACACTTAACATTACTTTTTTTAAACTAGTGATTGATATTTTAATTATAATCATAAGCCCTACATTTAACCCTGTGAAGAGGGGCAGGAAAAACCTGACAACAAACAAACACAGGAAGAAGTGGCATTTATATTTTGTATCCACTGTAAGACGCCTGGCGCCAGGAGAGAACTGAGAGTATCATGTCTCCTGAATAAAGCTGAATCACGGCTGACAACACCACTGAAGCTGACAGTCCCTCTGACTCAGTGGCATGCCATTTGATCAGCTACAGTGAAGGGTACATAAATGTAACCTTGTGATAGCTCTAAAACTCTGCTGTCCCCAATCACTGCTTTAGGGCTGGCAGTGAAAACCCCTGTCAGGAGAGAAATGCTCAGCCTGTTTCAAAAGGCACTCAGATGCTTCTGCAGTACTGTGTATTACTCTGCTGTACAATTACGCCAATTTGCTTTACAGAAATCCAGTCCACTGGCAGCTCAATGACCCACAGGATGGTGAGTGGGATAATGTTAGTCCAAAAACACACACCAAGCCTCTATGTTACCAGAATCTGTTTCTATGTCCGACTTTGTTGAGTCTTCTCATTGGGGATCATCCTTAAAACCTGTGTCGGTCATAAAATGCTACACATCCAGGGCCACAGCCACAGATAAAGTATCAGAACAGATTTAGAGAGATCCCTCTCTGGCTGGAGGCCACCGCGCCAGGCAGAGGAGGAAGCTCAGTGCAAAGCTGATGTTTTCAGATGCAAAAAAAATACTGCCTCTGTCTCAAACAGAAACCTCCAGTACCAAAAGGATCAGAGGAAACTCTAAGAGTGGCCGCTGGCGTTTTAAGTGTGACAGGAAAAGGGCATGCACAGACAAACAAACAAAGAAGAAAGCATTGTGAGGCATGAGTGTACAGACATTTAGCCGCAGGCAATAAGATGCTCGTCATCTCATTTCATCTTAGGCTGTGGACAATATGTCGAGCTAATCATGCCTTAAGGTCATCTGGCTCAGTGGATGTCAACAACATGCTTCGAAGGTATGAACTGTGTCTTAAGTTGAGGAATCTTGGGAAATCTGATGGAACACTGGGGACACAGAAAATGTGGGCCACTTTCATGCTTTTTACACAAACAGAGTGGGACAGAGTAAGACTGTGTGTCCATGAAAAGTTCTCCATTATCATAAAATGTCAAGGAGATCGCTGAACCAAGATTTGTTTTTAATGGATCCTCAATGCAGCAAGGGGGGGTTTAATATTTTCAAATTAAACAGAGCATCATCATTACCATTATCATCATACATAATCACCTAAAAATGTCATTTGCTGTTCATTGTAATGATGTTAGTGAGAAGGAATAACAAAGAGAATGCAAATTGTTGTCAGCTGACCTGCAGCCTTAATATAGGCCAACCTTTGACAAGTGGCTGAATACTCTTCCTTCCCCTGAGGCTACGACTGCAGTGACGGAGAGGGTGAGGGAGAGAGAGAGAACGATGTGATGATGGGTGACATGACTCACCTCCTCCCTTCAGGCTGCCCAGGCTGGCCGAGCTCTCTGACTGAGAGTTGCTGGCTCCTTCCCCATCTGAACCTGACTTCACTCGTTTCTCTTTCTCTGTGCAGGGGAAACGGCGAGGGGTAGAGAAAGACAAAAAGAAAAAAAGAAGCATGGGCATAATTCAGTAACTTGTAACCACACAGTGAATGCCCTCGCGGTGCAACCGCTGAGGGAACTGTTTACTTTTATAGCAGTTGAAAATGTGCGTATTAAAATGTTTCACTAAGCAAGCATATAATGTGTGTAAACAAATTGGCAGCAGCAAATTGGCACGTAAGGTTAAGGCCATTAATCAAGCCATCTGTCAGCTGAAACTTAAAAGGCCTGCCTGGGCTTCAAAGATGGGAACACACTTCATATTTTACGCAGCGGTAAGTACAGCAGCATTCAAACAGAGTAGGCATGGCATCTGGGTCAGACGGATAATAGGCTTTGCTCGCTCTAAACATTCTCACCTGCTAAGAAAGTGGTTTAAAACACAGTGCAGGTTACTAAGTGCAACTGAAAACAGCTTTCATTGTGCTTCCTGTACAACACCGCTCTGTTGCACTCTGGACTAGTAGAGTAGTTTGAAGGATGGTATTTGTCAGCAGAGTTACTTACTAGGGATTGTGTTCAAAGTTAGGACTAAAAACACTTCTACTTCAGGACGGGACCAGAGGCTAGTTTATGGATTGTCCAACGCTTATTTTAACCACGAAGCAGGACTACTGCTTGGACAGAGACGCAAAACTCAGAGTGCAATAGTACGTCATGATACTTCCTACCAGATCTCACAGTTTTGGTTTGAAATATTAGTTTTAAAAATTGATGATTAATTATAAGATGATATTTATAAATGTGCCATATAGTAGACTGTGAAAAATAAACATGGCCTAGTAAGTACATTAAAACAGGAGGCCATTAGTCTCAGCTGCATGAAATCTGCCCCATTCAACCACATACTTTCACAGTTCCCTTAATAGTGC
This sequence comes from Seriola lalandi dorsalis, assembly GCF_002814215.2. Classification (NCBI taxonomy): domain Eukaryota; kingdom Metazoa; phylum Chordata; class Actinopteri; order Carangiformes; family Carangidae; genus Seriola; species Seriola lalandi. The sequence continues at coordinate 25,453 of NW_019522679.1, forward strand.
AACTTGCACATTTTGCACAGGAACATGTTGCAAACCCTCTGAGTGTTGTGGCACAGTGCTCCATGAAGAACTACACCCTGTCAACTACACCCCTTGTTAACTTGCCCAACATGTGGGGAATAGTCATTTCTGTAAGCTAACATATTGTTAAAGTGAAATGCACTGTAACAATATGAACATACAGTATATTGCTATGGTGCATCTATGGTGTCTTCTTTCAAATATCATAGCTCATACCGGCACATACCACATAACTGTAACATCCATGGTTCAATTATGGCTATGGATATTTTTGTTGCTGTTGTTATAGCCTACATTCTCTCCCCCTTGTTTCCTGTCTGCATGATCACAGTTTTATTTATTACTTCCGAAACTGTTTCTTTTGAGAAATTCATCACTGCTGCTGCTGCTCAGCTGCATTTTGTGTGGCAAATGTGATGTTGTGAGGACATCAGTTCCTGCAGGCTCAGCATGTGATTTCCTGTGGATCCAACTCAAGGTCAGTCTCAAATATTATTCCATTTCTGTCAAAACAATCTTTCTATAAGCTTATTATTATTATCATCATCATCAAGCATTCCAAAAATATCTCTCCTCTCTCTGAATATCTCTGTGTGAACACCATCTCTTGGCAGCTTTAAACAGACCTCCTCTGGAGCTCTTTCAAATATCAGCAGAGACAGAAGTGATTTCCTAACAGGAGTGTATCGATTCTCCAAATCCACGGTTCGGTTCAGACCTTAGTTTTTGAATCATAGTTTGGTTCATACCCCGGTTTTGCTGTCCGGCACTGCGAAACAGGTTCATGGAAAATTGTATTATGATTTTGGTCTTGGTTTCAGAATCATTATCTCCCTATTTCCTAAAAATGTTCACAACTAAGCTTCTACTCCTTCGTCCTAAAAGTAGAATAAAAAATGTATCAGAGGTTTCGGGCAGTTGGGAGCATTTTCCTACTCTGCAATGCTTGATAAATACAATACATTTGTTTTGAATGACTGATGACTCTGAGTTTACTCATAAATGCAAACACCCATCACTGTCTTAACTAAAATATCACTCCTCCCCATGAAGTGATGGTTAGGGCTGATGCTTAAACAAATCCAGAAGCCACACAGGAAAACGCAAGACCTTCTGCACCAGTGTGATAACTCCCTGAGGAGCCAAAATGCTGACCCACTCTAACTACATGGCTGGAGATTAAATGTCCATTTCCATCTATCCTAAAGAGACCTGTTTACTGCAAGGAGGTGTTTTTATTTCATCACCATCCTTGGTCTGAAAAAAAAAAGAAAAAAAAAAAAAGACATCTCATTTCCCATGAGCCCAAGTAGCTTAGTGATGGCAGTGTTTCAAAAGATTTCCCCCAGCACCTGTTCTCTGCTCATGGCCTTTCCAGTGTGTAGTATTCACTGTGACTGGAGCTCAAACTCCTGCTAAACATGGAACCAACTCAAAGATATGCAAGTTCAAAGCTAGCTGCAGTGTTTACAGGGAATATTCTATCAACACGGATTTATGAACAGAGATGGGAGGTGTAATATACGGAGGAATGTGGGTCAGGAATGTGTGTTGGTCTGTGGAGAAACACTGTGGGTGGTGCAGGGGAGTTTGTAAAAGAAAAAAATACAGATACTGCAAACTAGAGACTAGAGACATAGGGTAGATACCCTTTCTTCCTGCCCTGATCCTCAGGGGTCTTCTAACTTTAATGAAAGAGACTCAAAAGGATTTTTTTTCCTCTCCTGATCTCACTTTCTTCTTCTGTGCCACAAGAGAACGCCACTACTTCTTTCTGAAAAAACAGATTCCTCCTTTCCCCTCCATAACCTCCCACCAGCTAGGCATCATTTCTCATTCATCAGTGAGACTGTACTGAACTGTAAGAAACCAGTTCTACAAATTAAAAGAAATACTAAACTCACCTAGAAAATGAAGATGTTGAGAGGTGAAGAACAGTGAGAAAAGGGGGAAAAAAGATGCATTGGTAAAGTGTGAGATAAATAGAGTAAGGTTAAAGAGTGAGGAGGCAGTATGCACTAATTTGCAGATTTTATATTCAGCTCAAAAATACAAACAGCCAAATGAAGAGGCGTGAGGCGGGGGCCTCTGGCCTTGATCTTGGAAAAAATAATCCACCCCCAAAATGGAAATATGCACACATTAAAACATTCTTAAACACCACAGTAGAACAAGAAGACGGGGTAGAAATGTGGAGTGAATGAAAGAGGCGGTTGGAATTTTCATACAGTGAGAGTGTGCGTCTCTAAAGGACTGAATAAATAAGCTCGCCTTCGCACGAGACAGAATCAATGGCACCGACATTGAATCTGTCAGGGGGTTGAGCTCCCACTGACACACGCATACAATCATTTTCCTTTCTCTCTTACACACTTGCCATCCCAACACCCCTTTCTGCCCCGCCTTTCATCCTCTCTTGCCCTCTCTCCTTATCCCCATCCCCCCTTTCCTTTGCTCTCCTCCTCTTCACTCCTCATAATAAACAGAAGCGAGTGCTGGAATGGGGGGAGGAGAGGGAGAATGAAATAACTCGACTGGTGTGGGGTGAGGGGGATTAAGGTGCCAGGTGCACAACAAGACGGACAGCAACAATGGATAATCACAAAATTCAAAGAGCACCAACACAGCAACATGCATGTAAAAGATGAGGAAGATGGGAGTGGGGGGTGGTGGTGATGAGGAAACCAATATTATGTGGCAAAAACTGCTCATTTACACTGGAGTCACACATGCAGTAAATTACATGCATGTTCTGCTGAGCTGTACAAAAGAATGTGTGTGACACGTCCTTACACAGCACTTTGATTGCGTGTTGTGCTCACTGTGGTGCCTGATTATCTCCGTACTGTGCACTGCTATTGAGGGTGCTCACAAATTCAAAGAGGATGAATGCTGCTTACAAGTTTGACATAAAACAGAAAAATATAAATACGGTGTTTTATGAGGAGAAAAAAGATCATAGATAAAATATATAGAGGGAAAATCCCAGTGCTCACACATCTGAGTCCTGCTCTCACCGTAAAGGGAACAGAGAAGATCTACTTCAGTCAGCCCACCTCTGCCCCAGGCTAACCTTAATTCCTCTCCACCCCTCCCCATGTCGATACCTAGATGAGTCTTTAACCATGACTGAGCTCCCTGTAATAAAGAGGCGTCACTGAACTAAAACAGGTCTCAGTGCTCTCTGGGCGATGATTTAACCACTGTGTGAAGAGCTGGTCCAATCAATGGGGACATTCCTCTACTTTATGCAAGTGAGTGAGAGTGTGTGTGTGTGTGTGTTTGTGTGTGTGAGAGAGGGATATCAGTGATGGGCAGGAGCAGCCAAACAGTTCTCCAGTAGTTCACATGACCCCTATAGAGGGTGTCAAGGTCAAGACCAGGAAGACAGAGGAAATTTTATGTTTCCACGTTTTCCAGGAAACCTCAGGATAAAAGAGAGGGTCACTGTATACTGGACATGTACAGTAAGAGTAGAGGTTAACAACAGTGGGGAGTGGAGGGAAGAAGAGAGGAACGTTTTCACTCATCCGTCACACTCTGGTCGTCAGGGCGACCATGCGTACCTTCCTTGGCAGCCTGCCAGAATTCAAACGCCACTCTGAATGCCTGAGCCACTGTGAGGGTTACTGCCTGGGCCTGTTGGTGGGAAGCAGAGAGCCAAACAAGAGATGAGACAGATACAAAGAAAACAAAAAAGGAAGATGAACAATATTCATATGCATCTCATCCACTGGAGGGAAAACTCCAGGAAGTCAAGGAACTATGACCGTGATAAAAACAGGAACTGACCACTAATACAAGGAGGAGTTTCTTCACAGCTGCTTGAGGAGGAGGAAGAGAAACCTGTGGACTCTATGACGAGTTGTTTATGTAACTGGGAGGATACGTGGCCTTTTGGCCAGAACTAAATTAGTGAGAGGAAGGAAGAGGAGGGAGTGGTTCACTCTTTCTACAAACCTCCAGGGATGGAGAGAATGCCAAGAGAGGGATGACAGCCTCCCCGCCCTTCATGTTCTCACTCCTTGTCTTTCTCCTGACTTAATACTTGGACATTTGCAAGTAAAGTGCGACTCAAAGTGGCAGTGCAGTTGTTCCCTCTGCAACATATCTGCATAAAGTTCTTTTCACACACTGCCAGGAGCAAAAGCCGAGTGCAATACCTGCATGCGAAATTCACAGCATGAAGAATCTTTAGTCTACATTTGTAGCTTCAGCCATTAGCTATATTCCACTATATATTTATTTATATGTAACCAACAGCACTGATGGAGAGAGTTTGACATTTTGGAAATGTGCTCATTTGCGTTCTTGCAGAGAGTTAGATGAGAAGATCAATAACACTCTGAAGTCTGTATGCTAAATATAAAGGCACAGCCAGTAGACAAATAGTTTAGGATTAGGACTACAAACAGGTGGAAACAGCTAGAATGGCTCTGTCCAAATCTAACAACATCCACCTACCAGAACTTCTGAAGCTCAATACTCAACACGTTTATTCAGTTCAAAAACTTAAGTGTAAAAACAGCAGGGTGTGGTTTCACAGGAGGGGTCATATAAGGGACTATTTCTTGGCTGGGAGACAGCTAGTTGCCTGGCAACCTCACCATGATGACAAGACTTCTGAAAGCTGACCAAGAAAGAGTTGGATATAACGTGTTGATTAGTGAGCTTTAGAGGTGCTCGTGCTAACCCTAACCCTAGCTTGATATTCAACACACAGGTTGTATCAATGTTTGCGTCCAACTCGGCAAGAAATTGAATAAGCGCATTTTCCAAAATGTTGAACTATTCATTTAATTTAAAAAAAAAATTAAATTAAATGAACAGTAAACATTTTTATCTAATATTTAGATTCAGGTGGTTTCAGACTCTGTGTTTCCCCTCACAGAAGGTGAGGATGTTCAACTCTGCCTTTGTTGTGAACGGGTTATCAGACTACGTTGGATAAACAGCCTTCTTCTGTACACAGTGGACACACTAGACACACTTAACCGCACAAACTCATTTACTCACCATTTTTCTCTTGGTGCAGAGGAAGGCATGACACTCGAGAGTCTCATTGTGTTGGCTCTGGACAATGTAGGCAAACACTTTGTCATGCATCTTGTCCGCCGTGCAATATGATATTCTGAAAGAAAAACACACAAACACAAATAGATGCACATACTTACTATAATAAAAACACTAAGACCTTACAGAGTCTTCACAGATCAAGTGGGACCATCATGCAACTTCATCTGCACTAAGCCCTTAAGCTAGCACAGCAATCCGATTTAAACTGTTCAATCTAGCATTTCTCTAAAAACTATTACCAAAAAAAATTCTAAAGCCAGCTGCACTCACAATCTCACTGCTCTACACGTGTTCAAATACACACCCCAGCTGTGTGTGTGTGCAGGTACAGGGCTGAGCAATGTCATGAAATTGAACTGAATCATGCACAGTGGACATCTGTGTTGTTCTGCCAAAGGCATGCCATTCCTTTCTGCTTTTTAAACCAGTTACTTCATCCCACTCCCACTGTGCACACCTGTTCAACAACCTCCACACAGAGTTTTAAATTATGGCTTTTAGATTAGGTCTGGCCCCTGTAAGGTACATAAAACAGACACAGACAGAGGTGATTGTGCTTGTCTTGTTGTGGTGTAGAAGGTCATCTGCTGATGTGAGATTCCTCTATGTCACATGTTTGTGAGGTATCAGTCTCGCTTGTCAGACTCAGGTGCAGAGCAGGGTTTAAATTAAGCTGTAATGCTTCACAAATAGCTTTTCTCCACTATTTGATCATCATGTCATTACCCTAATACCAAAGTGATGGGCACACGGGCCTGGAGGGGAGGGAGACCCAAAATGAAGGAGGAAGGCTGTAATGAATGTCTGCCATCTGTCCTTCCTTTCTCCTTTGAGCATCAGCGCTGTGCTCCAACTTCACTGTAGTATAGTCGCACACTTGGTTAACTAATGGCTGGGAAATGTATACGGTTTGTAATAAATAAATGAATGAATGAATGAATGAATGAATAAATAAATAAATAAATAAATAAAAGCGAGGGAGGAAAAGTTTGGAGAGGTTTGAGAATCACAGCTGCGCTCTGCACAACACAACCAAGATTTACAGGCAAGCGTTTGGGCGGGAGGGCGTCAGGGAAATTGGGTGTCTAGGCAAATCCATTTCTTTTATTGGTCATCCATCTTCTCAGCAGATGTCTGGGGAGGAGCACTCCAATGGGGTGCAACATACAACCAGCTGCTTTATGTCTTCACACCATCCTGAGGTTACAGCTGGACTCACCTCACCCAGTCAGCCTTTTAATTACTGTACTATTTACGTACTTTATATTCTTCAAACGACAGAATCTATTATCAGTGCAAGGCGGACTGCATGAACACAAACACTGTGCGACAAATTTGTAATGAAGACAGCATCTGTAGAGTTGAAAAGATAAATCTAGAAGTTTTCAGACATGAGGCAAAGTGAGTCAAGGTGAGACAGGTGCATGTCGGTCCTCTAAAAACAATAGGAAGTTAGTTATCGTAGTTTGGCCTGCTGATTTTGCCCACTCATCCACTTAGTCAACAGTTGGAGCAGTAGCAGCTGTGACAGAGCTCACATAAAGCTCACTCGTGCCTCCACACACAGCTCATGGAGGTAATTAATGTACCGAGGCTACTTCTTCGGAGAGACATATTTCTGGTTAAAGAATCCACAGATATTATGAAAATATCCTTAGATTCACTGTGAAAGTTTCCAAGAATATCTCTTTTCACAACAATAGTTTGTTTGCTTGGGTCTGAATCAGTTGATGAGTTTGTAAATTTGGAGCATTTTCCTCTTGGTTCTGTCTCTTTTCACAAAGAGAAAAATCCAAGCAAACCAAAATGCATCACTACAAACCGTGTAAGAATGTTCACTCAGCTTATGGGTCAGACGTGTGTGCTGCAGGAGCAAGAAAGTAAATACAGAAAGAAGGTCCTACGCTCTGGACTAGTGCATATTTCTCAGAGAAACATCGCTATGCAATTTAACAAGGAGCAACTAGTAGCAACTATGCAAGCTGCTACAGTTCATCCCAGAATGCAGAGCAAACCTGGCTACAGGAGTTGTTTAGCTCAAACTTGTAGAAGCTGGGTTGGAGCATGGATTACATTCCCACCACAAATTAACCACTCCAGAGATTGTTTGGGAGTGGACCAAGACCAGTTCCTTTAGAGGGTCCGTACCCGAGTGAAATTACTATTTCACGCCTGCCCAAACAAATTACACCAAGGGGGAAAACCAACCAGAGTCTGATTTAACCGGACTAAAAAGTAAAGATGTCAAAACACCCTTAGAATAATCATGGTTTTAAGTTTTCTTCATTTCAAACAGGAACTGCTTATAGTTAAATTCAGGAAATACAGGACAAAAAAAGGGGCTTAAGGTGTAGCCCACAGCTTCATGACAACACTTGACAACTTCCTGTTTACACCCCCCCC
>NW_019522679.1:32972-55715 GCF_002814215.2 Seriola lalandi dorsalis
AAAAAAAAAAAAGCCTTAAGAAAACTGTAGTTCTAAAACTTGGTGTGGGAGGGGTGGTGGGGTCTATAGTATCAGACTTTGAAAAATCCTGAATTTGTTGATAAATCAGCTGGCTAGAAATTAATCAGCAATTTTTATAATCCACTCATCATTTAAGCCATTGAAAATGCAAAACATTCTCTGGTTCCTGCTTCGACTGTTGGTCAATTTTCTGATATTTAATATACAAAAACATTAATCAAGACAGTTAATATCAGATTAATTTAGGATGAAAATGATCATCGGCTGTAGCCCTAATTGTCAGTGAATTAAAACTGCACAGGAAATATTACAACAGTGATGACCAAGTCTGTTCAGTTTGACCTTACAGCAATATACACATCTTATCGACATAATTTTGTCTTAGCCTAAGACAGCAATATCTGTCATCCTGCCTTTCCCTAGCTTTGATGGACCTTAGGTTGTTCAAGTTCAATTTGAAAAAAAAAAAAAACATCCCAGTGATGTACAGACTAGATTTTTAATATAGATAAATGCTGTGAGTCTGACAAATTGACTCCATCTTGCACAGCCAATGGTTATTCCATGACAAGTGATGCAAGATTGAACAGGTGGGAAGATTTCTCTCTAAAATAGCTAAACATCCCCAGGTGACACAGCAGAGTTGGAAACATGGTCAGTGAAGACAACTTGTCAATTAAACTGCTCTGAAATAACTTAAGAAAACTGTCAACACTTGAGATTTTCTCCTCAATCTGCCAGCTTTTAGAAGACATTCTTCAACGTAAGCCTAGCCATGCTTGGAAAAACGATGGAAAGTCCCATCTTGACTTGATATGTGGACTCATAAAAGTGGAATTTTAGAAAAGTGATTCAAGCTTTGCTCATAAGCTTGAGGCCAATGGAGGTCGGGCAGCTTTAAGCGAGCAGGCTGTGGCAGGCAAGTGAGCTCTGTAGACATTTACTAGAGAGGAGGACTGTGTGTGTGGTGTGTGTGGTGTCTGTGTGTGTGTGTGTGTGTGTGTGTGTGTGTGTGTCAGTAAGTCACACCTGAGGTGAAAGCTCAGGCATACAGCTGTTGTAGTGCTCCCATGAGAGTTGAGATTGATGAGACATGCTGCTGATGGACTGCCTACTCTTCTCTCTGTCTCACACATATACAGAAACACTTTAGGCTGCTTTGGAGTACCACACCTCCTTACACACTCACACTCACCCGGTGATGGATGAGAACAAGAGAGGAATAACAACTTTTGTTTTATTGCAAGTGATAGGGACAAATTCAGGGTGGAAGCATTTCCTAAATTGGAGCCGCCCAACTGAAACCAGGACACGAAATGTGTGAGAAACATTAGGAATCTCCTGATGAGCTGGAGGAGAACTGACCTGTATATGGAGATGTTTTCTATCATCTGGTTGGAGGCACTGTCGTAAAGGATGATTCCTCGTGGGGAGACTGTTAACGTGACTTTCTGGAGTTTTTTTCCACTTGCTTTGGCCTAGAAGATAGGAAAGGGAAGATGGGTGGAGGAAGAGAAAACATGGTATGTGAGATAGAGATAAGAAAAGGAAAAATCAATCTAGCTGAGTGCCAATTACAACTCAAACTGCTCATTTCTAAATCAGGCCAGCCAATCAAAATACACAGTGCCAGGGATACCAGTATACAAAATCAATCAAGTTACAAAGCAAATATCCTGTCATCAAGCTTTCAAAAGAAGCCATCAAAAACTCATCTAAATACTTGGACATCTTGACATCTTGACAGAGTGTCTGGCTTGATTAACAGTATAATTATACGTATCTGACATATAAGCCATTTTAATAAACACATTAACAAATCTAAATAAAGAGTTAAACAAGTTTAACAACAACCAAAGAGACATTCAGTCCAGAGTAAATGAAAGCTTTTCAAACTATGCTATGACAAAATATTACTTTACACCAAGTCCACCTGTTCTACAAAATGACAAGTACAGAAAAATCAAAATCTCCCATTCAGCAGCCTGACATCCTTTTCAGAGGGACACCAAGGGCAGCCAACAGATTATGCCCAATCAGAGCCTCTGCCTCCCTCTCCATATATCACCGTGTCCCAAGTCCCACCATTTTGCCGCCTCTAACTTCATTATCCACTGAGCTGCCAGATCCAATAACATTAAGTCTTTTCTACCATGATAAAGCTGGCTGAGCCACACAATGAGCAACAGTGTCCAAACTAATTGCATCCTCCTCTAAATGTCAGCTTTGGCCTCAGGGGGGAGGAGGTGGGGGTGTCTGCAACCAACCAGTCACTTTTCACAGAGGTGTCAGAGAGGTCATGAACAGGAGAAAACTACTGGATAACCAGGAGTTTCAAATGGCTGAGGTGATGATGGGGAGAAAATATTAGAGAGAGTCCCTGTGGGAAATGTTTCTTGAATAGAAGGGTGTTGACAAAAGACTTTGGGCGGCCTGTGTTAAAACTATTTCAGTTATGTGTGTGTGTCTTCGCTGCCGAAGGTGTGCAAGTGTGTGGCGTCTCTCACCGTGGCCACTATCCTCTTGACAGCAGCTGCAGAAAGCTCCTCTCCTTTGGGCTGCTCAACCATTGTGACCCCCAGGTACTTGAGCTGGAACACCATGCCCTCCAGTAGGGTCTCCCTCGTGTCCGTCCAGTTCTCTGGAAGCTCTGCGAGATGAGAGACACGCACCAGTGATACTACTGCTCACCAACAACACTGCTGCTTTTTCTGTAAGGCAGGCTGAGACGTGTCAGTGAAGCATTCTCTTGTCCACTTGTAGGATGATAGACTCAGCTAGATTAGATACGGCAGCAGCCAAACCATGTCCTCATTATGGCTGTGTGTAATGAGCACATGCTTTTGATATTTCTTCAAGCAGCACAGCTAAATCAAGTGCTCTCATGGGCTAAATTGTGCCTATTTTCACAGAAATATATGTAAACCTACTGCTAGTTGTGATGGCAAGTAAGAAACAAGCCACTGAGTTTTCTTTCAAATCTAAATAAAAAGGTGAATCATCTTTTTTGGCTGTTCAAGCTGTAATCCTGCCAAATGTGGCATGGTAAAGGCAGTGTAAAGTAGCAGTTTTCCTAAAAAGATTATAATAAAATATAATATCCGGCCATCACTGAAATACCCAGAAGGTTGGAAGAGTTTTTGAGGATTCAAAGACTCTTACAACCATGAAAATGAAAAAGATTTTTAACTCAAATTCCAAATTGCCACCATATTTCACATCCAGGTCACAAAAAAATGATACATCTCTTTGCTCGTTTTGTACAAACCTAGAAAAATATGAACTCATTATTATGTATGAAAATATAAGATAACAGAAAATAGAATCAATGTAGACAAATATAACTGATAATAAATCATTTTGGCCTCACAATGTAAAAACTGAGTGAGGGCATATTCATTAAAATGACATTAAAATGGAGGACATGGACATGTAAATAGAGGTGAGTACCTTCTATGTTAGTTTTTTCATACTTGATTTTTACTTAAAAAAATATTTTCAGTTTTTTTTTAAAGTTACTTATCAATGCATCTGTTCTGTACTTCTGCTGCTGTGACACTTCAATTTCACTGTGTGGGGGGAATAAAGTTTATCTTATCACATATCATATAATTAAGCTGGCCCTGTCTGCACTCCACTGTAAACCCTTAATTTTCTCTCATCCATCACTCCATGCAGAATACGGACTGATCAAGCATTAATGCCATAAAAACAAAACGAAAATAAAATGTGAAACATCACTGGTGGTATATGGAGTAATTATGTTTTCAACAATGTGTCAAATACAGGTTCAAGAGATTTTTATGAATTGGCCCACTTGACCGTTTGGCAGAATTCATTTACAATCCTGCCGACTGCAGGCAGCAAAGTCATTAATAAAAGAAAATCTCCTCCAGTTTATGAGACAATGACACTTATCCACAATTCAATATCATACATTTTGTTGAGACTGTGATTTTGGTTTATTTCATCAGAGAAAACCTTGGTGAGCTGCTCAAGGCAATGTGAGTGCAGTGATAAAAAAAAAAAAAAGAACAACTTGTGTGACCTGACCAGCCGTCCACATAAAACCAAATCACTGAGACCCATGTTCAATTTATGCTGACAGTCCACACTAAATCTCCTTTCAAACTGACCAGACTTGAGTTGATAAAAAGAACCAGCTGCACAAACCGTGGGAACAATATCTCACACTGGAAGTTCACGCAAGAAGACAACAAACTGCCTCTTCAGTATTCAGCCATTTGCTACAGCAATAAAGATGCTAACTTCTCCTTGAAGCTCATAAAAAGTTTATGGACTTGCAGCTCTGCTGTGATAGTGAGTGGAGGCCAATTGTCTCTTGAACAACATCACCCCTCCATCCTGGGTGGTCTTCATGTCACCCAGTATCTTCAGTATCTCCTAGGATACATGCAGCCAGCTAAATAAATGCTTTTAACACCATCACATAATTTATACTGAAATAGTTGGTCAATTTAATGATCGGTCTTTCAACAAAAACTTGATTGGCCAAGTGATTCTCAAAATCACTTCATCGTTTAAGTAAACTTTTAAGTAAAAATGTTCAAATTCACTGGTTCCTGCTTCTTAAATATGCATTTTTGCTACTTTTCTTAGTCATGCGTAATACTACACAGAATATTTTTGGATTATGGATCACGAGTCAGACATAACAAGACATTTAAATGTGTTAACTTGACCTCTGAGAAATTTTGATGTACTTTTCCACCTAATCAATCCAGAAAATAAGAGTTGATTAATTGAGAAAATAAGCGGCTGATTAATTGAAATAAAAATTGACTTATCTGATGATGTTCAAATAAGTCTTTGATTCATTTTCCCCATTACAGCTCAAGTGCTTTAATCTTCTTTAGCAGCACATGATTGTTGTGCAGTTTTGAATGAACAGGCTCATTCTCAGCACCCGTAAAAACTGTTGCTTGCTTCCACGTGTCAGCTGTTTCAGTTTTCACTGAGTAAATTCATTTTCTATTTTTAAGCTTTTGTGGTAAATCACTGACAGTTATTATTACTGATGAGCAAATAATGAAATTAATGGCATAAAACTATCATTTCAAGTATTTTAACTACACAAGTATTTCCAAAGCTTTGTGAATGCATTTATACTTCGTGAACACCATCACTTGGCTGAGGAAACCATATCGCTGAGGGAACATAGACCATTTGAAAAAAGCAGCAGGGATTAAACTATAACATTCCTCTCCTCTGCAGCCAAACCACACCAACTGTGAATGGTTATGGAGAATGGTTTTTAATGGTCTAAATGCAGCTCTAACCAAACCCATACTTAATGGGTGAGTCTTAACAGTGAACACCCACTCTAAGGTCAAGGTCTCTGCGCTCTTAAGTGTGGTGAACAGATCAGGCGGTCTCCCTCTGCTGTTACATTAGTGTCTGGGTAAGTAGCACCCTTACTGTAATATAATCAGTGGCAAGGAATCACTTGCAGTTACACATGACCTAAATCAAGTTACTGAGTGGTCCAAGTGGACTATAAATGTCCATTACGGGGTGTAGCCACTTAAGGCATTTGCAAAGTTACACAAATATGATGAGGATAATGCAAGCTTAACCTCAGCTGCCATGACATTTCTAACCTTTGGTGCTTGCTTGTGTTTGTAAAAGCAGCCATCCAGTCCAGAGACTTCCTGTGTGTACAAAAGGAAACGTTGCTGACTGATCTGCCATGCTGAATTGCAACAATCTGTCAGACGTGCTTTGAAAATGCTCTGACTTATTCAAGGCTTAGGAGAGATGTCATTCACATAATACACACAAGTGCAGTAGCAGGCTTGCGCTGGTCCAGCAGCGATATCAGACACAAGCCTCTCTACTTCAACTGCCCATACTAATGCTTGTAGAAGGCAGGTCTCCAGGGATTACCAGCCTGTTCAGCCTGACCGCGGAGTCTTAGGAATACCCGATCCCAAGAGACAGAGAGGAGGCTACTGTAAGATTAGACTACACAGATGATGGGATGTCTTTAGTTTGGCCTGCCAAAAATATTCAGCAAAAAAACAAAAAACAGATGAAACCTCTGCAGCCTCACTGTAGCAGCTTTAGTGAGCAATGAAACAACAGCTTTCTTTAAAAACTGACACAATGGCAGTTCAAATGAGCAACTCATGAACCACAGCTATTTTTAGACTGGTGCATATACCCAGAATGCTGCTTTGTATGGAATAATAATCCATTTTCATATTGGTTACATTTGCATTCACACAACCAACCCCCCACCCACCACCAGCACCAGCCCCAGCCCCAGCCCCAGCCTCAGCCCCCTCCACAGCAGCTCTCTGCAGCTGCCGTGCTGATTAGAGCAAACTTCAAAGGCTTCTTGGCTACGCTGGAGCTCTGGCTGGTCAGCGAGTGCTGCTCGCCTGGGTGACACTGCCTGTAAATAGGCCAGAGAGACCAGGCGACTGAGCACTGATGTTTGCTGAGTGGAAGGGGATAGGATTTGCAGGGACAGGTAGAGGGCTACAGCTGCCGCCAACATCAGCGAGTATGGGAAGTGTGAGGGTTTGATTAGCCAATCATCTTCAAAGAATGGTGTGGATAATAAATCAGTGTGGTTCATTCAGTCTTGTTCTGGCTCCTGCTCTGCAAGTCTTTACAGGGCCAGGAGCATGCACCCTGAACCTCTGGAAAACAGCTTAGCGCACGCACGCACGCACACACACAATTACATAAATATTAACCACACTTCAAAAGAGATGCTCATGCCAGATGACGGAAATATGTATTATGGAAGAAGGGTCTGTGAATAGAAACAAAACAAATATCTACTGGACTACCAGCAAATGACAGAGGGATTGAAAAATAAGAATTAACTTCTCACAGTAAGTGTCAAAATCTAACACGTCATTGCCAGAGTAGTTTGTCTGAAGGTCAAGATAAGCCAGAGATATACTTGCTTTTCAACCACATGTTGGCATAGATGACCAGCTGCATCGTGAACATAATCATTCAAATAATCATTCACGTACTTGCTTCAGATGGAAGGAACTGACTGAAGCTCTCCTCAATGAAAACTTGCAAAAAAAATCACCTGAAAGACTCTCAGACTATGGTCTGATTCTCTGGTCCGATAAAATCAAGTTTGTCTGACAAACCAGACATGACGCTTGGAATTGGCTGTCCTGTCCTATGGGATATTGAGTGTAAATAAATGAAAAAAAAAATTTTTTTTTTTTTTTTTTAGTATAAGACTGTAACATAACATAATCTGAAAATATTGAAGGGGTTTGAGTACTTTCTGAACACAATGCATCTACGCCATTCAGGTTCATAGTTTTTAATCGGGCAGTTAATGTTGCACGCTACCCCTGTAAAATGTAAGAACTGATCTCACTGTACAGAAAGAGAAGCCTGAAACTGTTAGGAAGTGTCCAAAAGTTGTTGGGTTTTTTTTTTATTATTATCACTTAAACCCATCTGGTAACCTTTGACTAATTAGTTTTAACTGTAAATGATAATATATTTCATGTGTAGTTTGTGATGTGATAACAGTACAAGTAGCAGTAGGCAATACTCATAACATTGAAAAAAAAAAAAAAAAAAAAAACCTTGCCAGCCCACTCACTGAAGCGTGATCAGCCTGAAATCACAGTGTGTGTCAGCATAAAGTCTACTCTGCCAGTCAGATGGAAAGTTTCTCCCATCCACGCCGTCTTCTCCTGCTTTGTACAAGTCTCAACACCACACTGGTAAGACTCAGCCAGGAGAAGAGGCAGAAGAACAAAGAACATACATGCAGTTACTTTCTCACCCTACAGTTCACCTCGCCTGCCAAGTAGTGAAAGCCTATGAACATTCAAAAGCTCTACATCACACTGTCAACACAGCAGACTGTGAGCAGCAGACATGGGTCTTATTGTACAGTAACATCAGACTTCTCAAATGTTCCTGTAAGTGGATGTGATAACAGGTCATTAAAGCAATAAGCTTTCTGCACAAAGAATCTGTCTGATGGCATTGTGCACAGTGTGAGATTGTCATAATGTGTTTAAGACACATTTCAATTTCCTAAAATCTGTGGTATTTCACTGTATTTTAAATTTATGATTATTTCCAGGAGAGGAGTCTACACGTCAATTAAAAGAAAAAGAAATTAAGACATCATACCACCTTTTCCATCACCTCTACTTTGCCTGACTTTTCTCTGATATGGAGAGGGATAGCAGTTATTGCAGGCTATACTGTGTTCTACCAACAGTATCCAGTATTTGCAGAATTCAAGCAAGTTATTGGAGCTGTGAGGTTCAGTGAAGGGTTAGGGTTACAGCAGTCTTTCTGTTGTCAGAGAGCTCTTAGTGTCAGGCCAAGCTGCGGCCATCTGACCACTCTGGTGGTTACATGGCTGTTGTAGAGGAAAGAGTACTGAAGAGGTCTTAACCCCTAGTTTAAGATCCAATCGTTTGAGCCTATGCATAAGCTGGGTCTTTACATGGAGTTTTAATGAAGCTACTACAGAGGCAGTTAGACCCTTTTGATGCAACAAGAGATCTAGAGAGGCAAGACAGCACAGAGGTCTAAGGGAATTGTAATCAAAGGGATTTGAGGGCTGAGCCTGTGCAGCAGGAGAGCATTACAAAGGTGGTGGATGTGGTGGGTGTTTGGTCAAAGCCATGAAATGAAGAAATGAGGCAGGGAATTTGGACGTGGGAGGGTCAGAGAGGATCACTATCGCTATTCTTGTCAACAGCCAGCGACAGTGATAGTAATGAGGATCTGCTCTTCCTGGCCTGGTGTCTGTCTTAAGAGGGGGAATGATGACAGACGACAGACAGACAGAGGGGTAGAGACAGGGAGAACAGAGAGACAGAGAGGCAGCCAGAAATTCATAAATGAAGTACAAGCTGATAAAAGAGAAAAGGGAAGTGAGGTAATCATGAAATAGAGTCGAATATCAAGAAATTATGCAAATGATGGCAGCGAGTCAAAATTCTCACCATAAATTCACACACATAAACCCTTCGCACAACAAATGTAATGGACAATTACAGAAATGCAACAGTTTAATCACCGTGAAAACAGGAGGAGCACTCTGCTATGCTGTGAGTGCAGGCTAAATAATGTAGTTAGTACTCTGGGGCTGGCAGAGGGGGTGATATGCATGCAGTGATACAGGGATAAAAACACAAATCACCACAGCACTATCCTGACAACTTAGTTGCTTTATCACTGTGATCTAGAGCTTGCTTCCAGCCAACATTATTAGTGTTTCTCTGCTTGAAAATGCATCTCTAAATACAAGATATGACTGTCCAATGGTTTAGGAAAGACAGAGATGAATTAAAGATGAATATGCCCACTCCTCCTCACAGTCAGTGACACATTTCTCAACCGAAAACAAGTTCAAAAGGTGATTTGAGTGTGTGATCTAACATTGGTGTGACTGAGTCAGTCAGCTGTACTTTACACCATGATTAACTATCACATGAAATTGTGGAAGTTAATGTTCTAGCACTCTCTGGGAAAATCTTTTCACATCCTTGTTGTTGACATCAGTCTACAAGTGATACCAGAGTATTTCAGTCAAGCCAAGTACATGAGTGAGCCACTGCAGTTAGATATTCCACAGAAACTGTCACGAATGATTATTTTGGGGATTCTCTCGAAGGGGAGGGGTCTAGCAGCAAAGTGGCCCAGCTTGGTTTAACATACAAACACAAATAAAGACTTTCAGGTCAACAGTCAAAGCCCCGCCGCCACTCCACAGCTCCAGCAGGCTCCACGAGTCGAGCCTGCTGCATCAACAGTTTCCCCGTTGTTTTGATTGAAAGGAGCTTCTGAGCACTGAGAGCTCTCCGCGTGGTGTCGCATTGGCTTCAGTGAATGAGCAAAAGGAGGGAGTCCCGGTGCATTCATCTAAGCCACCTCTAACTGTGAATGACTCATTGTTTTTTGGTCTGGCTGGATGCAGACCTGCCCACCTGCATACCATCTCCTGAAAAAAAAAAAGGGAAATGAATATAATCTCCACTGGGCCTTCTGCTGTTCTAAAACACATTTGTGACCTCGCAGTGAAACAAGCGCTGATGCCTGGGAAGTAACAGGGTCTCACTTCTTGCTTTGGTTGGAGAAGTGCGTCACCTTGGGATATTGGGAAAAGCTGTGTTGTGTGGCTGTCTGTCACGTGGCGCTCTCAGAGGATCAGTGTTTAACTATGGACAGAGGTTACACTATCTGCTCTACAGCCAGAGACACTCTGTGTGACCATCTGCAAGTCATAGTCAGTCCTCAATCTAAACAAATTAGTATAGGAGGGAATACGTTGCCTAATTCTTTGTTTCTTATTGTTAACAAATCCAATAAAAAGACCAAAACCAACAATGTGCTATTCTGTCTTTCAATATTATCTCTTTTTTCTCCTCTATGGCACTCCATTTTCATCAAACATTTCATTTTGCGTATTTGCTGGATTGATACACATTTGGTGCACTCGTGACTATTTCCAACAGCAGGATGGTGCATCTGGAATCTACTCAAAATAAACTACATTGTCCATGTTCATCATAATAAAGGAACATGTCATCCAGTGCAAAGATGGGTCTGAGTGATGTGCTTTTAATAGCTTTTGTGCAGCAGTGGAGATCTATTGAACAGTGGCTGCAGTAGTAGGGGTAGTATCAATTCGTTATTGGGTTTTGTCTTTTCAGGAAATTTGCTGACAGTGAGAGAATATAGAGCAACACCAAGACAAATCATAAACAACCTTTGAGGACAAGGTGAGTTTCTGAAAGATCAATAGTTTCCTGTTTCTATGATATAGGCCAGCTGCAACCAATAAGCAAAGCAAAATTTGCTTGTGTATCTTCAGCTATTTAAGGCCTCAGGTGACCTGCGCCTGTGGTGTGATGACCTCTTCTTATCTCACAATGACAAGACACGTGCAAAAAAAACAAAACAAAAAAAACAACCTATTCCAGCATTATTAGATTCCAATGAGGGCACTTTGGGCTAATTTAGAAACGGCTGACTCAGAAGAGAGAAGATGCCTGGAGGGGCACACAGACACACTGCACTAGGCTTTTTAAGAGAGAGCCCTGGACAACCTGTAACTATGGCACAAAAAAGTTAAGCCCCACATTTCTATTGCAGACTATTGACTGTGGTCTCATGTAACCATGTTCTGCACTGTATGCTCTGTGACTGTAAGCTTGTATGCTCTGTTCAGGCTGTGCAGTGCAGGATAGAGACGAGCACCATCATCACTAATTCCTAACAACACACACAGGCATTATGGGGAAAAAAGGGTGAGATAGAGAATTGTTAAGAAGAGAAAGACTGAGTGTTAGTCAAAGGGAAAAAGTGTGTTAGTACACATGGGGTGATTGTCACTGTCTGTCCCTGCCTGGTGCAGACTGATCCAGGGCTATTGTTCCCCCCTCTTAACCTCAGCTTCTGCGGAAAGGACACAGGAAATGTTTTACATATTATCTGTAACCCAGGTCAAAGTCTCTGTGTGACATACACAAATAACACCATTAGACAAAAATGACCAGAGACATAAACTACAGGCCAGTTCACTAAAGGAGTAATCGATACAAAGTAAGTAAGATGAACAGTCAGTGAGGATCCTTTATGCCCAGCAGTCTGTGACCCCTTTTGTCTTTGTCCTTGGGCACCAGGATGCTTCTCTAGTTTCGTCTTCTACAAAAGGTTTATGATATTCTTAAATATCTGTGTTGGAGCATTTTCAGAGATACAGAGGAAGCGATGAGTGCACAGCTATCAGTATTTAATTTGATGACCATTCAAAACAATTCCAGTCGGGTGAAGGAAAAGGATTTGCAGAGGATAAGAGTCTTATAGTCATGGTTAAAGTCCTAACATTGTGACACGTGTCTTTCAGTATTGGCTAAATCCACTCAAAGAAGGAAAGTGAGGAGAGGGAGAGAGAGAGTTGGAATGAGTGGTCATGCCAGTCAGGGATTACAGCTGATGACCAGCTGAGGCCAGAATGTACTCTCAACAAGAATCAGGGTTATGAAACTGATCCCTAAAGCACCCTGTGCACAGCAACACTGAGCAGGAGCTGGATTCTATTGCAACTCAAATAATACTGACAAATAAGGATGCCATATCTTCAAGTTGATGAGCATAAGCATACTTACGTTATGAGATGTATAATAGAGCAGCAATGATTAGGTGATTAATCATTCAGTTGATTGTCAGAAAAATAATCACCAAAAAAAAATTCTGATAATCAATTAATATACATACACCAAACTAGATGTCTTCACAGGACCCAATACCTGGACCTGATCAGAAACAGACTTGTGAAAAATCTACGTTAAAACTTGCCACCAGCATTATGTGCCGCTAATTTATGAGCAGCTGTGATGGAAAAATATAGAGCTGAAATGATTGGTTGAATGAGTTGAAAATGAATAATTTCAGTAATTTTTTGAGCAGAAATGCCAAACATCATCTGACTCCAGCTTCTAAAATGTGAAGAATTTGCTGTTTTTCTTAGTGAAGTTTGTTAGTAAACTGAATATTTTGGGGGGTTTACACTGTTGGTCGGTCAACTGTGATGATTATGACACACGACCTGATAGTGAGTCCATGTGAATCTAGTCGGGTAATAGACATTCTGACACACAGACCCAATACCAAGACCTGCAGCAATAGAACTGGACCCTACCTGGACCTTGTTAAACTGAATTTACTTTGGACCAAGCCCAACTCAGGCCTTTGTCAGGTCTCAGTTACTTGGAACCAAAACAGCATACAGCAAAAACAGCATAAAATGAAGAATAAACCCTTTGTTTGCTTAGACTATCTGAATCTTTGCTTTAGTCACATATTGCCCCAGGGTTTCTCTTGTACAACCAGTCACTGTTTGACACACAAGACCACAGATTTGCGCAATGTGTCCCTCTAATCTTGGAGGTGTGTACCTCAGCTGCAAGTCTCTTCTCTGCATCATTACTCCAATACGCTTTTGTTTTTATCCTCAGAGACATGTTTCAGGGTGTACTCTTGGCAGTCATTGCAGTCACACAGGTAGTTGAGAAAAAGAGAGTGAGAGGTGAAGGAATCTTCCATTAATGAAAATAATCCCCCTTGCATTCCAGGGGACTTCATAGAAAAGATGAGTTTATGGGAAAGGGTGTGCCATGTGAGGTTTCATAAGATTTTATTAATATTGGCAGGAGACAACGGGGATTTTCTCCAAGCTGTAGCTCTGGGTATATTGGGAACTTAAAATAAAAAGACACAAGTTTTGGAACAAGCATTGGTTTTAGAGCAGGTCTTTAAAACTAGCAAGTCTTACCTGAATTACATTCTCAGCAGAATGAGGGGAGGGAAAGGAGTTTCATTCCAGGCTACTGGTCAAATACCCAAAAGACATCAGACCTACAACCCTCAAAGCTTGACTGACAAGTCAGAGAAAATGGGGCTATTCCTATTGTAGGTGCCCAATAATATCTTACTCAGGCTTTAGGAGCTGTAGACCAATGCTCTCATCAAGCCTGTACTAACATTTAGTAACACTGACTCACTTGCTCAGAGCAGATTAAAAAGGGAAGGAGTTATAACTGATCGGAACACAGAATAAGCAACAACGTAACTGCTTCCAGGCTGAGATAACTGTCTAAATATACTTAATTGGGATTTGTAGGCTTTAGTTTTGCTATTCAAGTCTCAAATGGCATATATTTAGTCACTAGGATCTCCTACTGACAATGAAGCTAAAGAACTGTGAACTACCACACTGACCATATGTCTAGACATATGGCTCAAGGGGATTACATCAATTATTTCTTACCAGGAAGGAAGGTGAACTGGTTAACTACTGTGCTTCATGTTCACACTTCTTTACTGGTTTCACAGTATGGCATAGTCTTTCAAATGAGTCTCTACCATGAAAAAAAGTGGGGCAAATTAAAAAATACTCTATTTCGTTGAATAAGGAATGAAACAAAGGAATCTTCTGCAGTTTACACAGAAAGGAAAACAATGTTCACTCAGAGATAACAACACATGGGAATAGATGTACATTTTTCTAATCACAGATAACCAAACAGACCAAAGTAGAATGAATAACAGATGCAAATACATCTGCTCTTGCTTCAAAAATGTATCAAACTGCAATTCAGCGCTCAATTTAGCCTGTGCCAGTTACTAGTTTAAAAACAACAATTATGATGTTTTAAGTGTCATATTTTTCCTGCTGTGTCAGCTGAAACAAGAGAAAGTTAAACATCTATTTTGCCTCAGGATTAAAAATTGTCCTCATGGAGAAACGGTGACAAAGCATGATTGTGCAGCCCTATCCACACACGCTCACACATGACTCCATACACTGAGAAGCAGCTTACAGATACAGAAGATCTAACAGGGCTGTAAATCAGTGAGGACTTTACAACTCCATAAAGGAATCCTGCAGAAAGCAATCTCCATTACAGCATGGTAACCTCCTTTGGATGACTTTGTGCAGGGGGCACAACACTGACTGGCCAGAGGAGGGCCAGAAGTTCATATGGGACTGGCCACTGCATACCACACAGTGCATGTTGTAGAAATGAAAGGTACTCATAGCATTATGACATGTAAATGAACGCTACAGGTGTAAACTTCTGTCACTGCAGTGATGCTATCTGAATAATGTACAAAATCCAAATTAGTCAACAGCTACATCAACTACCATCTCCGGTGGCTGCAACCACAACATTGGTTCACAAATCTACAGTGTCAAATATGATGCAGTCCAAGTGGTTTGAGATCATGCCCATTAGCCATCTGTATGGGTCAACTGACATCCTGATATTTAGCGGTTTCAATATTGACAAGCCCACAGAAGACAGCTCCTTGACCAGGAATGTGGGTGGGAACGTCTCTCTTCAATGCAGACAGGGATTTTCTACCACCCACACTTTCCAGATTGGCAAAGAAAAAAAAATGGGCTTTCATGACCTAAAAAGATGGTTGATGTTACATACCATTTTCCCCCTCTGCAAAATGGCAACTATTTGGATGTAATGAGAGGGCAGAGAAACACTCTGTCAGCTCAGCACACTGCCATAAAGCAACTGAGCTGTTCAAAACCATGCAGGAAATGACAGAGCTGACACATTCTTGCCCATGCAGAGGAACAAGACTGCAAAAGCAGGGCCAACAGTGCAAAGCAGGCACTAATGTCAGCCTGCTTTTTAAATGTTGATGTGCAGTGATCATTACAGAGATACGGGCAGTTTTATGAAAACAATACTGGAACCTGTTACAATACATCAGTGACAGTGGGAGAAAAGGAATGCATCATTGATAGATGCCAAAGAAGTGAATAAGCTGCTTTGACAAACCAAGCCCAACACAAAATCGTATTGTAGACAACTTTGCCTCAAATTATGGACCCATCTACATTCTTATAAATAACAACCCATGTTGGAGGACATACTATCAAAAGAGCACAAACAATTTTCATTGTGTGGTCTAAATTACAATATCTGCATGCATCAAATGGAAAAAAACTGGGTCCACCTTGGAGCAGAATCATACTGACACAACAAGATGAGACAAGTTGCTGTTTATTCTTGACACAGCAGTTCACTGGTGCCCCACAGTGATTGCATCATTATCATATCAACCAATTGACAATGAGAGAAAGACAAATGTTTACTTAATCATAGTAACCTCCAAATGACAAAATAATGTAGGTGAAGAAATGATATGATAGATATGAAATAACTGACAAGATCAGCATGCCTCTGCTAGCTGTGGTAGGAGAAGAGAGGATGTCACTTTTGCCACAGACTGAATGTGGAGTTATAGCAAAGTTCAACATCATTGATTGATTGCTCTTTAGTCCTCTGTGGCCACTGCCTGGTCAGATGCGGAGGGACCATGCTTATTGTGCATCACTCTCCCCCAGAGAGGAGTGGACCGAAACAAAGCATCGTTTGCACTATCTGGCACGTGTGACATCTTGCTGCCAACTGCTCCATTGTCTATGCAATAAAAAACAGGGAGAGGCATGGGAGCAGGGGACATTCCCCCTTTGTGTAAGGAAACATAAAAGGGTCTATGCAGCTCAGTTTGATGTGAAAGCCTCGCTAGCATAGTCAGTGTGATCGTACTCAGCCGCCTGGGTGATGGTTGTACACACTGGAGAGACGAAGTCGAGCATCATGTGGAAATCCCAAGTAAAACCTGAGCTAGTGATAATTAAACCCTTGATTTGCACTAGGCACCAGGCTGAACTGGAGACCTCTATAAAAGGTTTAAAGACTCCGCAACCACTCCTTGCACAGCCTCTCATTTTTGTTTCACATAGTGTATCGCCTAGCAACAGTGCGTTGCTAGGATTGTACAGCCTTGCCAGGAAGACGACCACTCATCTCTTCATGCCTTTTCACGTCTGTATCTCCCCTAATTTCTGTCTACAGTCGCTCTCAGGTCCAGATCGCAGTATTTCAGCTGCCCGCTGAGCCCCTCTGTTGTACATTTCAAAGCCGTGTCCGTCAGTCGGCTGAGTGACGTGGCAGACAACAACAGGATTTCACGGGACTCTCAAACTTTTGTCGTGACATGCGTCCACTTTTGGCCTCAGGCAGCAAATAAGAAGGACTCATTCGACTTGTTGGATATGTGGAGAATCACTACGGGAGCTGAACTCACAGTTCTCTGGGCAAATGCCTCAACTGGAGTCAGTTTACGAGCTGCGGGCGATGCTGTCAGTTTGAGCGTCAAGTTCGATTGCAAAACAATACATTTCCGACTTTAAATACCCGCTCGTATCCTCAGCTTTGTGCCAAGCTTATTGTTTTTCGAGTTTCTGGGTCTATCAAACATCCTTCCCTCTGACAGCTGTTTTGTCCACAGCAGCTGTAGCTGGCGTCCACAGACGAGTTGTAAAGTGACGCTAAGTAAACGCCGGTTGTAATGTTAGCTACTTGTCGAGGCTAGCTTGGTTTAGCCCAAATTAGCAACAGCTAACGCCTTCGCGTGATGTACTGAATAACTGAATACTTACTTTTATGTCTGCCCGCACCCCAAGACTGTTTTGCGATGCTGGGGCTCCGTATAATTGCCCTTCCAGCGGATTTCAAAGCGTCCATATCGTAATCCAAAAGTGGGGCAAAGAGCCCGATGAGCGCCTGTTCGTCTCTGTCGAAACACTTCGGATGGTTTAAAACAGCCCTCTCCCGTCCAAACTTTGTTTCAGCGTTTTTTTCCTCCCCTCCGTAAGGTTAGCTTTCAGGCGATGGTAGATTATCATGTTCGTCCCCCTGGGCGGTGTCATGTATGTAAATTAACCGGATAACGCGCGTGACGCCCGTTTGTGGAATCACGCGAGTCAGGTTGTTGCAGCAGCAGCAGCGCTCACATCCCGGGCGGGCGGTGCTGTAACGTTGTTACTGTTACTACAAGGCATAGTTTCACTCACACCCAGTGTTTTTTGTGACACATAATTTGGTAGTCATTTCACGGGCAGTGGTCAGACCTTACATGATTAATTTAGCCACCAGGCGTCTTCTTTTCTGAGCTGCATTTCAGCGGAAATATCATGACCAAGTAGGTTGGAGGGCGGAACTACTTTAATTCAGTTCTCTCACCTTTCCAGCCTGATACAAAGCAATATAAAGCAGCTAGATTTACATTATGCATCATTGTAAGAGGTAAGAAAAATCACTTTCTTAGAAATAAATGTTTTTTGTTTATAAATGTGAACATTTTCCTCATGGTAACAGGCTGAAAGTCCTACTTTACTCATATATTTAGTTCCTCAATAATGTCCATTAAATGCCTTGTTCAAATTGAATGATCTCGCTGATACACTACATACACTGAATATAATACTATTATTTTCTGAACAAGTGCATCCTGTGCTGTATGAAACCCAAGCCACCATATTCTGATGGCCAGCATCATTCAAGTGAACAGCTCTGTGTGTGTGTGTGTGTGTGTGTGTGTGTGTGTGTGTGTGTGTGTGTGTGTGTGTGTGAGTGAGTGAGAGAGAGAGAGAGAGAGATTCTGTCATGGACCACTTTTGGGGACAAAAGAAAATTAATGCAAGGCTGTGTAATGTCCACAAAAGTGACCTATCACTACATCTGTGTGTGTGTGTGGTTGGGGGGGGGGTGGCTGAGGTCAAGAGTTCTTTCTCGGAAAAGATGCACTGTATCAGTCATTGTTCAAAATTGAAGCCACAGAGTCCCTGCTGGACATATGGAGGAGAGGGGTCTCCTGATGAAAAAAAAAAATGAAGTTAGGGAGATCCACAGATCCAGACAAAGATGTCTCATTTCACAATCCCGTAGAAGAAACTCTACTGAGCAGCCAAGAGAAATTCATATCATATTGGCCTCTGTTGTGCATGATTAAAAACATATGTTTCATGGGCAAGAGGACAAGCCTCGGCCATCTACTATTCTGACAACTGAATTTTCTAAGATCAAATACCCACTTTCTGCAAAGCCTTAAGGCTTTTTAGATGATGCAAATAGATCAATATCATAACCATAAATAACATTTTTTCTATCTATGCATGGGTCAAAGCTCTATACCTTATAAACGCCAACCTAAGTCTGCCCATAGCACATAGTGTAGCACTTAGTCTGATTTAGCCATTCTTTGATAACATCCTTGTTTGTATAATAATGATGCTGATTGTAGATTGTTTTTAGGAAGTTGAAGTTCTTCTTTTGTTGCTTTTAATATCCCACTAAATGAACTACTCATGTGAATGGCTTTCAAAAAATCTTGCACTACCAGATTTCATAGGAGATGACAGACTCGGAGATAAAAGTGCAAAAGGCTCACACGTCCCTAAGGACATATTAGGCAACACCACCACTATCTTCAATGTGAATCTCACGCAGCAGTGCTTAAAGTACTGGTTGTCTTCTGCACAAAAAACAGATCCAACAGAGAATTATCATCACATCAGTGTAGTGCTGTAAACTAAACGATCCCTCTGTTCTCAGAGGTGCATTCCTTTTAAATCACTGTTACTTTGTTGGCAGCTACAACCATGCCTCACTGAAAGGCTTGAGACAAAAGAGTGCACTCTCTGCTTGTAAATCTGCCAGTTACTGAAGCATACAAGACATATCTAGACTTTTAAAGCAGCAACATGGGAAATAGAGTAGGTGTGTTGGGGAAGAAAAATCAATGAGTTTCTGCAGGTGGGGAGAGTGGAGGGGTTCACCTGCCCATAAAGAGGGGCACGTGAGAAGGTTGCCCAACATTAAATAGATGATTCTACATTCATTTATATATGACAACAAACACAGGTAAGCAGCCTTAGCCATGGGAGTATATCTGTACACACTGTGTTGCAAATTTACTATGTCTTTAGTGATCATCTGAGAAAACCAATTCAGTTTTAATCTGTTTTCAATGTGTTTCTCTTTCAGAGGGACAGATACAGAGGCAGAGGGATGGAAAGTGAAATTCCACCAAGAAAATTGCTCATGGACTTTATGTTAATTGAGCAGGTCAAGAGAAGCAGGGGAGCTCTACCTGGAATTTCTCATTTATGGCTTGTTCTCTTCAGACAGCTGGATTTACTGTAGATTTGTGAGGTCTAATGGCATTGCGAGTACAGTTGGGCCAAATGTCGACTGCTAGAAAAGACGTTTCTTATAATCTGTTAATTCCACATGCTTTACATCTGCCAAACAGTGTGGTGCCATGCTGGAAATGTGAGAGCAATAAAATACTGAGGGTTGACTGTAAAACAAATTTATGCCCAACCTAGGCACCGTTTAATGTGGAGAAAATGAGTGAGGAGCTTTACCCACATTTGCCTCGCTGTACAGGTTAATCATGTGTATTTGGGGAAGTCTGGCATGTGACAGAACGCTGAGCAGAGGGCTTCTTTCATGCTTTGAAATTCTGTGTCCTTGGCAGAGGGATCCCTTATCTCCCTCCCAAATTCCCCAAGAGCATTAAGAGAATTATCACTAAAATCAAAATGTGTGGCAGCCCATAATTTGCTCCCTTTTATGGACCAATCACTGAAATCTCAGGCTCAGAGGTCAGCAGAGCACAGAAACCCCCTGGTGGGTGATTATGTCTGAATTTGAAATGCAGACAAAGGGAGAGCGTAGAAAAATGCTTTAAATGGTGCACACTTCCAACTTCATTTACCTATCAACCCAGTGCTGCTAGATAGCATTGTGGAAGCACCACTGGTTACTGTGTTTTGACTAGCTGGCTGAAATGAAAAAAAAATTCTTAATTCCTTCTGTCCGAGCTGAATGGGATTTTTATAGTCTTGAAAATAGGGAATTAGTGGTTCTTGACAGTTAATAACCAGAGTCTCTGTGGACAGAAATTATCTCTTTTAACCTACACAATGAAGATGGACAGTGCCTCCTAGTGGCGATGAGATGATAGGGCATGTAGTGAATCTCCAATACCAGGATAAACCAAGCAAAATTAACAATCTTATGAACTTCTTTCTTTTGGTTAACATCAGATCATGTTATAATATAAGCTATATTTAATAT
Source organism: Seriola lalandi dorsalis (assembly GCF_002814215.2). Classification (NCBI taxonomy): domain Eukaryota; kingdom Metazoa; phylum Chordata; class Actinopteri; order Carangiformes; family Carangidae; genus Seriola; species Seriola lalandi. Next base: position 53,489 of record NW_019522679.1, read on the forward strand.
AAAAGTATTTCATTAGTGCAAACTCACTCAATAAAAAGCAACAATGAGATCCTTTTTCCTTCAAAGATGACATTAGAATAAAATTAAACTAATGGACTGACATGAATTCCTGCACAGCTGCACACCCCCATAATGTTTAGAGACTTACAAGAAGCAGTTTAAAAAAACACAATGGTCAAATTGAAACGACAGAGGCTGAGATATCCTGGCTTTTAGTCTTTAGTATGAATTAAGCTACATTAATACTGGATTCTACATTTCCAATAATGCCATTCAATAGATCTTCTATGAGATCCCCTGATGGCAAAGTTTACAAAGCGAGTAAACTTGATGTGTAAAATCTGTGGAGTGCACCTTTAACAAAACAAACTCTTAGAGCTGAAAAGTTGTTTTGAAATATCCCGACTTATGTGAGTCACACCAACAAGCAGAGACAAGTCAATTTGCAAGAAAAAAAAAAGTTTATTCCTTGCAAACCTCACAGAGCGAGAGCGCAGCCAAGGTCAGACCTGGGGAGAAACAGAGCAGTGACTGTGGGCATAGAAAACAAAAAACAAACAAAAACACTTCTCTAGACTTTCAACAGTCAGTTGACCAAACAACTGACAACTGTAATTTTCACAACTTCTTTTTCCCCCAGGAGCCAATGTCAGCAATCTGAGCAAAAAAAGCTTCTCCATATACAGTAGGTGAAAACCACACGCACAATGATCATTTCAGATGATGGTGAAACCACATCAAGCGATTTTTTCCCTGCAGGAAAATAACAAGACCAGAAACAGGAATAAGGAAACTGCTTTAAAACAGCCACTTGCCCAACAGTTGCAAATACTGTAACATTCACAAAAAGAAATTTGACTCTCTAGTCCCTTACTTTAAACTACAGTCTACTACAAGCAGGTGACCACTTTCTCTACCTGCTTAACAGAAACTTCCATTAAGCAATATTCAATTGGACTATTTGACGAAAATGTCAGCCAATGTATTTGCAGTACATTCTTGAACACATTACTAGAGAAACAAGCATTCCAGTCTTGGCACATGAACTGAAGTGGAAGATTGATTAAATAAAATTATTTAACTGCTATATTCAAGTTGGCATTTCCAAAGCTTTGTGTACATTGCTGTCCATCTTTACAGTTTTCCCTTTCAAACAGCGTATGTGTTTTCCACAGTGCAACTTTCAATTGGAACTCAAAAAAGAAAAGAGGGGGCAATAGATAAGCCGAGGGGTTTGGGGTGTAACAGTAGTGTAGATGACCTTTTCTGTACGGATGCGTTGAGTCAGAGACCTGTGTGCAGGAGACCCTGTGGTGGCTAACATCGTGTCAACATACCGACCATAGACAAATAGGCGTACAATGAAGTATTGGAAAAATGTGACTTGTATAATGAGGGACAAAGCTGCCCTTGAGTGCACACGAAGGATCAGCTTCCCCACCAGTCTGGAAATCAGTAGGGGGCCTGAAAAACCAAATCAGTGCCCGAAAGCAACTTTGTCCCACTGGACTGGACTCTTATCCATTCCAGCTTAGCCAGATGTTTCACAACTAAAATCAGAGGGCCTGAACCATTTCTCATTATCACACTCACTCTATGTCCACAACTCAAGGCACTGTGATGACAACTGTTGAGAGACTCTGCAGAGTACTGAGAAGCTGTACAGTCTTCCCTTACTGCACTTCCTTCAACTCAAAAACTCAAAGCAATGGAAACCAAACTGCTGTTTTCACTTGATGCTGAACATATGGAGCTGCTTGGGTTAATTTCGTTTCAAGGTCTACGTTTCTGTTTACAACACACAATTTTCCAGCTTGTTGAAATCAACACTTGAATCTTAAAAGAGTGAACAAACAGAACCACACAATACACTTTAAAAAACTATTTACCACCAAACCCCAAAGCAGCTGAGGGAGGGTTCATTTTCAGTGTCTGATTGTGGATTAAAAGAATAAATTAAATGTAACAGGGGCGAGTCTGTGCCAACTTTGCACTACATTCCTCTGGTTGTACAGATGTTCCCAGACTACCTTGGGAGAAAAACAATCTGTCAAAAATAAATTGGGATACAAGTCAGGCTGTGTGATGAAGGAGAACTGTTTTCCAATTTTAGGAGGGAAAAATCAACCTAAAAAAAAAAAAAAAAAAAAAAAAAATAAAGCAGCTAGTCCCCAGGGCCAAAGAGCAGGTAACTGGTTGCAGGTGGTTGCAGTGGCGGTGGGGAAGG
>NW_019522679.1:57013-156646 GCF_002814215.2 Seriola lalandi dorsalis
CTTTAGCTCACCTATTGCACCTCGATATTACACACAAGCAAAATATATAAATACACAAAAGCATTCAAAATTTTTTTTTTTTTTTTTTTTTTTTAAATCAGCTTGGTAATAACAATTCTTGTTAATACTTTAATCAAAAAATAGGCTCACCTGCACTTTCAATTCAAGCTCTCGGATCTGGTCCTCCTTTAGCTTGATATCCATTGTTAGTTTCTTACACTCTGTTTCTAATTCAGTGATCCGCCGCCGCAATGTGTCTGTGCACTCCCCTCTAAAAAAAAAGTATGACAAAAGTATTGAATTATATCAAACCTAATAATAAATGATACCTTGATAGAAACAAGCAACAAGTCAGGAGTAAAATGGTTGATGAAAACTAGATTGGTAACATCAGATGTGCACCTACCTGGATGCTGCTGCTAGTGCTACTGCTCTGGCTGCTGTGGCCTCCTCTAACTTCTTTCGCTTCTTTTCGTCTGCAAGCTGTTTCTCGGCGGTGGCTCGAGCCTCCTGCTCTGCTTTGAGCCTCTTCTCCAGTTGGCCCACTGCCTGTTTGTCCTTTTGCTTTGCCTGCACAGCATTATGGAGCCTACAAGTGCACAGGCACACACATAACAGAACAGCACTTTAACAAATAGGAAATACAGGGGAGGCAGAATCAGTATTTCTTATCTGAGCTGTATGTATTCATCATCGTTTTATGTGTTGTAGCATTAGTTTTAACCAGCCAACCTAAATGGCTGGTATCAGAAACTAACTTGTGAATGTAAAGCTGTTCAGCAGCAAGTGTTGATGTGATGATGAAACTGCTGTTTTCCTATAGTGTTTATTTAAACCAATGCATGACAATGAACACCCTGAATTATCCAGATAGTAACAATTCTTAACCAAAACAATAACTTGCCTAACCATGTTCAGACCTGTTGGAAAGTAGCACCACTCACTTGTTCTGCAGCAGCTCGTTCTCCTGGCGCAGTTGGCCAAGCTCGGTGCGTATGGAGCGCTCAGCACTGCCCAGCGAGCCGATCTGGCTGCGCAGGTCCTGTTCCACCTGCCGGCTGGCCTGCAGGTCTGCCTTCAACTTTTTAACGTCCTGCTCCAATCTGTCCAAGGTGGGAGAGTGAGCAGAGGAGATGCATTGATGTGACATTAAATATGCAAATATGCATTAAAAAATGCACAACGCCATTGCTGTAAGCACAGATGAAGTTGCATTCCAAGTAATGTTACACCTTAGTATAAATCACAGTAGAAAACGGCTGCCACAGCAAAACATTGCTTGAATTATTACTGCTGCCAAAGCCAGTTCATTCAATCTATTCTGACTTAGAAATGAAATAAAAGACTAATTTAAAAGATTCTTTTAAATGAATCTCATTTAAAAGATTCTTTTAAAATCATTTAAAAGATTCTTTTAAATGAGTCAAACACACAGCATAACTAAGAAAACTACACATTAATGCTTCTGTGTGTTTTCATTCATTCTTACAGGACCTAAGAGTGGGTGAAGGAAGCTTCATAACCATTTTTATGTCCTACTCTCCGGAAAGAAGATCATCAATCCTAGTCAAACTTTCAGCATGAGAAGATTTATGATAAAAACAAGGTGAAACCTTAAAGCAGAATCTGATGCTACAGATATTGTTATAAATTCATGTTCTATCTGCTGTCATCTCAAACAGCCACCAAGCAAAACCTGCAACAAAAATCCACATTGCAAAAAGTAAACCAATGACAAAATGAAATAGAAACCAGACAGGGAGGCACTAAAACAATGACAGACACTGTACATCATGCCCAATACCTTTGACATTTTAAACCCTACACTAAACTTGCTTAAAAAACACAACATTAAAAAGTTTTTAAATCAACTATGTTGCACACGAAAAATTGCAAACAACAAGAGTGAGATTACATTTTTCAACACCCTCAGTCCAATTAAGTCGCACCAGGGATAGGCGGTCTTAATGACCATCTGTTTGCTTTGTGCAGTTTCTGTTATATTGTCAATGGCCTAAGTTTGGGAGGTCAGCTGAACAGGGACAGATTCAGGTGTTTTAAAATGGATTTGTTTTTGCTATATATAGCACGATCAATTTCTGATCCCCGTTTGCTTGCTCCAGGTACACCAGCTGTCAAAACGTAATTTGTGCACTCCATAAAAGCACTGGAGCCACTTTGGGTGAAGCATAAAATAAACAAACCAGAAAATAAACAGCATCCAGCCATCACATAGTATAGCCAGGCTTTACCTTCCTAATGCAGAGTTATTCAGCCGTCCAACATTTTACTACTTTACTAAATTTAATGGAGTACATGTACTTTTGGCTTAGTGTGCAGTGTGAATTAGAATTGATACCATCATCAGGATCAATGTGAACTGGACATCCCTAGCCTCAACACATACTTCACAGTGGAAGACAAGCTTACATTTGACACAATATTTGATGTGGCAAAGCCTAAGTTCTCTCAAATAGTTTGTTGCAGTATAGCAGTGTTTAAAATATAACATGTATAGTATGGTCTTAATGAGTATGTGTCTTGATGAATTTGTCAAAGTCTAGCCTGACTCAGATGTAGGCCCTGCCACTGGGTGCTTACTGGGAGACTAGTCATTGTCTGACCATGTGCTTCTTACCTAACAAGTGCTTCTGGCTTGCTCAGCTGGTTGTTGGGGATACAGTTGTCTGTGGGATCCCTGTGGGAGCCACCTGATGTCCCCTTCCCCACTGCAAACTTGTGCTTCTTCTCGTTCTTCCCCGCTGAAGAGGATGATGGTGCAGAGGAGGGCACGCTGCCGTTGGTAGCACTATGGCCGCGGGGTGAAGAGTTGAGTGTTGCGGCATTGCTGCTAGCATTTTTGTAGTTTTTAGAGGAGGAGGAGGAGGAGGAGGAGCAGGAGGAATTGTTGTCCTCTTTAAGCAAGAGATTCTCTGTACTGCCCAGCTCTGTGGTCAGTCTCTTGTTGTTCATATGGTTCTCCATATACTCCATCTCCTGAAGTTTAGAGTCCACTGATGATGGCAGGATGCTGTTGTGCTGCTTTTTAGCCTCCCCACCGCCCCTTCCCTCTTTCCCTTTTTCCCTATACTCTAGTTCCGGCAGTGGTGCCGATGTCTTTTTATTGGCTAGGGCGCCATTCTGTGACACTGGAGGTGTATCCACTTCAGATATTCCTTTAGCTGCTGCTGCTGCTGTAGGGAAGAAAAGGGGACACTTATGAAATATATATATATATATGACAACTGTCATGAAACTTCCTCTCAAAGAGTCTGGTACGTACCTGCTATATCCATCAAAAGTCTTCACTGACTGAGAGGCAGATCTTTCAACTACCCATGGATGTATCATCACTGACTCAAGGCAACAAGCTAGCCAACCAGACACAGGCTACAAGATAACACTACACACCTACTTGTATTTGCCTACTCTATTTTCAGAATTTTTTTTAGGTGTCTAATTAATCAAATCAATCAAATTTTATTGTTTAGATCTAGTAGATACTGTATGTGAACCTCAGATTTCATAAACCTGGTGCCTCATGTGTGCTAACAGTATATAGGCATGTACATGGATTTGAACCATACCTTCTTCTGCTTCTCGCTCTTGCCTCTGAAGCATCTGTTGCTCTGGAGGCAGAGCCTGCTGCAGGAGCTGCATGTAAAATTCATTCTCCTTTTGCACCTCCTTCTGCTTCCGGAGGCGCATCTTATAGCTCACGTAGCTCTTGAAGCCGAAGCCCAGTGTGACCACTGGGTAGCCAATGCTACAGAGATGGAGATAAACAAGTGCACTCACAAGTCAACTCTTGGCTTATAAATCAAAAACTACAAAAGTACTGATTTAGTCAAGGAAACACTGCTGCAAAAATTGACTAATAATTCTTCTTCTTTATGTAGTGTTAACTAGTGAATGAGGTTGTGTGAAAATTTATATTCATATGTTCATTTAATCCTGTCTTTACTTCACATCATTCCTCTGCACCATGGTGACACATTCACAGTCAACACTAAACGCAGATAAGTCTTTCGATCAAAACATGCCTGTCAAGGACGGTGTTCCACTGCCCCTAGTTAAAACACAACAGTGGCTCACCAGTGTGCAGCAAAAGGACGACACAGGTCCACATGGAAGTTCTTCAGGTCTTTGAATCTGATGGCTGCCTCTATGTACACAAAAAGTATCCATAGAGACACTGTGGGCAGACAGACACCTCTCTCTGGAAAAAAGAAAACAAAATAAAGCAAGACACAGATGTTAGACGAGGGCATCGAACCTAACTGTGTCTATAGCAAAGATAATCAAAATCTGCCAGAGCTGTCACCGAATGCTTGGTCATTGTTTACTTCTTGTTTCATTCGATATTACCCAAGTTTTTCTCATGCAAACATTCTCATGTCTTTCAGTGTTAAAACAAGGCATCTGAACCTTTTTCTCTCAATGACAGAAAAACAGTTTGGTGCAAAATGTGTAAAATGTGTTATTCTTTTAGTATCCATACCAAAACTCAGGTATGATACTGCTTTGGTAGAATTAAGTGGGTACCCAGACTTGCTTTTAGACAAACACTCCTGACTTAGGCCTAGTGCCCAGCAGATGATGTGGCAGGCAACCACTTTGACTGTCCCAAATCAATTTTCTTAGAATATGGATAATGACGGGGTCATTAGACTCAATTAACATAGTTCTGCCTTTCTCTCCCTCTCCTGCACACAGTGCACGGCCAGAACAGGTTTAACAAGCTGGTAAACTTCTGCAGTGATTTCCCCATTGCCGCATTACCAGTGAACCAGGTGGCTTATGACAGAGTGGTCAGGATACAGACATGACCCATTGTCACCTTGGCTGTTATACACTCAGACACCTTTAACCACCAGGCTGTGGAGTGGCAAGGGATATTAATACTTGTGTGACATCCTATGGTTGTGAATGTCACTGGTGAGTTAAGTTGGAAGGCTCAGAAAGCATCTGGGGACCACTCTGTTTCTCCCTCCCCCAACTGGCACTTGGATTTCAATCTGACACCTGGCCTTTGGTCAACACAGGGGGATAACACTAAATCAGAGTGACAACTAATCCGCAGATTGCAGCTCACTTACACACACCGTGCAAAGTTCTAAGAAGCAAGCCAGCTATTTGCAAATATGATAACACAATGTACATGAGTATTGCTTTTCACACCTGCTTTTCATAGAAGCACTAGGTGGAAGTTCTGAGAAAAAGTGTGATCTGTGACTCCAAAGGAGGATTTATCTTAATTATCAACTGAGTAAATAAACTGAAAGCTTTTTCCTTCCTTTCTTTTTTATTTGCACTGTTAAACAGAACTTCTATAGACACAAAGGTCTTAGCCACAGGGTAGCTTTTGTTCCTCATCTATGTATGAGCCCCTCGCAAACCATTCTTCAACTTAATCACCGGCATTTGCCAATTTCCCATATGCAGTATTTTAACTACCAAATATGAAGACATCTTAACAGAGGAGGGCCATACCTGTGTGCCAAACATACTGCACCCACACATATGTACTGGCAGCGAAAAATAGCCATTGCACCGGGATGAAGAGGAGGCAAATGATGTCCGAGGTAAACGCCACACACACAAAGAATACTGAGAAGGCCTGTTGGTGAGAGGAGAGGTGGTTATGATAAAGAAGCAACATATGCAGTAAAGAGAGATGTAGGTTGCTTGTCTCCGTTAGTATTTCATGCTTAACTCTGACAAGTTAAAGTATCAAAGCTTAAACCATTCCCATAAAAAAGAAAATCTAAATGGTTTCCAGGCCTCAGTTGTTGGACGCCAGGTCATGGAAGGCGGGTTGCCATACCTTAATCAGTTATAATGGAAGTCACCTAGTCCTGGGTGATTAAATTCCGTATTTCATTGATGAAAAATTCTACCATGAATGGTTACACAAGCACTGCATTTTTGGATCTCTCTTTCTACATCTCAGTGAGACACAGACACACCAACACACACACCTACACAATGCATTCAATAAGAACAAGGTGTCCAGCATCAATACTAGACCCAAGGCCAAATGAAACTGACATATTAACATCATCATAGAAAACTTAGATAACACAGAGACTAAAGAAGCAGATGTGTAGTTTGTATGTCATGTCAGGTGAGAGGTCTGATCCAAGGAAACAGCAAACAAGATTACGGTGAAAACAGCTTTTTGTTTTTGTGGGTGTAGAAGAACTCAACTGAACCAATGGCAAACTGACTGAAAGTTCAGATTCCTTTAGGAGGGTGCTACGTTCATACTCCGAAATGTGATGTTCATTGTACACCTAGTGCAGCACTCTCCTGTACACCCAGCTGTCTTCCAGGTTCCTTCTCTAATTTTGTTTGTGTTGCACTGTCTCTGAATCAATGTTATATGGGTTATTTTGTGATCCTGAAGGGATCTCTGACTCTCGACTCCTCACTATCACCTTGTCTCTTGTTATTTAAATGATCATTGATCATGTTCACATGCCCATAAGAAAATCAGATTATTGGGATAACTCAGGTAAGACATGAATTCACTTCTTTGAGTCAAAGCTCCCACATTTAAAGCTTATTACGAATAAATAATGCTACAGCAAGTTGTTCATTTTTTCAGGTTCTGTAATGTGAGGACATTTTTATCTTACTGTGTACTTGTGTCTGTACTTAAGTCTGATTTTGGATTTAATTACTATGGATACAAAGACCCACCGCTTTGTGTTCTTATCTTTCATTCCAATGCACCACACTTCTGTCAAGGCAATACCTTCCCTGTTCTGGTTCTTCTTATTCATGCACACCTCTTGCAGAAGCTCAGTTAAGCATTTGCATAAATTACCAACAAGTCATATTTCACCAACAGAAATGTATCTTGGCTTATCTATCCTTCTTATTTACATGACATTTAAGAAATCAAGTTACTGCAGAAAGGAAACAACAACCTGTGGTGCTGAGGACTTTCAAACTAAACATTTCGATGGTGAAGTCAGAACAGGAAAATAATCCATGTCTATAATTATGGCAAGTCTCTGTAATTGCTCATGAAGCAGAACTTTAAGCTTGTACATTCAACGTTTAAAAGTCGAGTGTTGAACAGAGAAAAAAAAATTCTGGTATTATGTTTCTCTGAGCTGCACATAGGCGAATGTGCATGGGGGTTCCTCATACACGTGCTGTTTCTTTTATACTTGTACATTTATGTTTGTTCTGCATCTCAGTTTCAAACCTGCTTCCCAACCAGAGCTGAATACGCCATCATCTTGCTTGACACCAGAGTTGTCACAATATCAGATTTTCACTACGTGATTATTGTGGCCAAAACAACTCACAATATTGATATTATATCTAGAGAAAATAAAATAATAATAATACTGCTATCTGCAAAATTATTATTTAACTTCATTTATTATGTGTTAAGTCTCTTTTTTGGCAAACAAATTAAACTCAAATACGAGTGTAGGGAGGTAGAGAGAGATCCCGTGACCCTAACTGTACAAAAACAATTACACTTAATGGATACTACAAAAGCAACCTGAACTGATAAACAAAAGATCCACAAGGCCTAACATCTGCCATCATGATATTATCATACGAGTAATATTAACACGATATCAATATTTCATTTTTTAAATATCACGGTTATGGTCAATACTTGTTTACTGCAACACCCCTACTTGACACACAGGTCCACAAAGCACATAGTTGAGATTTGAAAGGTGTGTGCACCGTTTACTCTGTGACCTACAGTTAGCCATAACAGCTTTCTTTGCATAGTTTTTTGTAAATACAATACATGTTTCTTTGGAAAATCGCAATAACAGCAGAAGACAGTTAGGTCATAGCTACTCACCAGCCCCTGGTATCTAAAGGAGTCGTACACACTCCGGATGAAGAGCCAGAACGGCCAAAGGTACTCGAACCTGAACTCCAGCACAAAGTCTGCCAGTAGTACCAGTGCCCACACCACCAGGAACTTCAAGTACAGGAAGGTACTAATGAGAAGAAAAAACAGATTTCATGAGATGAATGCAAATACTCTACAACCTTCAAGAATGTGTTTTTTTCATAATGATTTTGTGATTTGTGTGAACAAGAATAGTACTTATCTTAACCCTCAAGAATCAATATATGGCAAGTCATCATTAAGTAAATACACTGAAAAGATTCAGCTTGATTGTGAGTGTGTGTGTGTGGGGGGGGGGGGTGAATCAAGTGCAAGATGCATGTCTGGAGCTGCAGTTTGATAGATTATGTGCCTATGTGCACTGCAGTTGGTCTAAGCAGCTTATGTTATAAGATGCAACTGGGTGTATATATAGTATATAGATATTTAAAAGATTTGTGAGGGTATTCTGAAAGAGGTCTACATCTGCACATAGTTATATTCTTATGTCGTGCTGCTTAGAACATTTTAACACATTGACAAGATACAGTTAATAGATGTCTTTAGGGTTGTGGCAGTAACACATGCACAGGGAATGCTGTTGTGCTGGTTCTTTCTCATAGTCACAATTCGTGTCGATTTAATAAGATAGAAACATTTGATGTCAGTTGACATTTTTGTTGATAGAACACTGGTGGGGGTGTTCTTTGATCTCCAAAGCATGACTGTTTTGTGATGGGGGCATCTGTTCAATAATTCAAGGGCCGCCCCACAGCTCTAGGTCTAGATGCCACGTGTGTAACTAGTGCCCTTTAACGTTTGGTTTATCAGGTCACATAGAAGTAGGACCTGTCAGGTGTTGCTGGAAGGACAACCAAACAACTTAAAGTTGTCCAAACTAAATAGTGCTACACAAGCGCTTAAGTAGTTAGGCTAACTGACTGTAGTCCTATCAGCTCATGTTTACAATTAATGTTAACATGGGTTAAGATATTACTGGATAAGTGAGCTGTATGTGGTGAAGTTGGCAATGAGAAGACAAAGCTGCTGTGGTGCTAGCTAACAGAAGTTACATTAGCTAACAGGGAAACAGCTCATTTTGACGCGGCAAGCAGATGACAACTGTCGCTGGAAGACGACAGATAGTCGGCGTTGTTTAATCAGTATCCAAAAACCCACTACAAATTAATTCAGACAGTAACGTTGCTATGAAAGAAACCTTGTGACATGGTTCAGAATAGGCTGTGCTGCGGCCTAGCGCTACAACTAGCTTAACGGCTAACGTTACCTTCTAACTAATGTACAACGAAAACATACCGCTAGCATACACTACGTTGTCACTGGCAGCTAGCTAGGTTAATAAGAGTTCTAGCGGTGGCAGTTCATTAACACATCAGTGGCAACGTTTGTAAGTTTCATGTTCTGCAGCTATCAAGCCGCAAGCATCTCCATTCAGTGGCCCCCATTATTGTCGTGAGGAGGACCCCATCGTCAGGCTCCACATAAGTTACCTGCCGTATATACCCTCGGTGATTCGGTTCCGTTTCAACGGCCGTCGGAGTTTGCTGCAGTCCGCATTGCGCCGCTTCATCCTCCTCCGCTTGGCTTTGGCCTTCGAGTAACCACTGTAATCTTATCCAGTTTTCTTGTGTATACGGACAAAAATAAAAAATGAAGTGCCTGTGGTGTATGTCGCTGTTACTATTTTTCTCCACTGGAAACAAAGAAATAAATAAAGGACTCTATTCGGGAACCTCCTCTTTTCTGTGAGCGCAGGCTCAATAAGCCCAAACCGCGCTGTATTTTACGTACGTCCAGTTGTCAGACGGCTGGTATATCCAATCAGTCTATCCGCCGAGGCCTCATACTTTGACGGCTACAGACATGAGCCACTTACGTTGCTCCGTTGCCGCTCACTCACTTCTCCTCCGCCAAAGGCAACAGGACAGACCGAGGAGGCGAGGGCCGCTGTGTGCGAAGCGTCTCGCCGTTAAACCAATCAGATTTTTGTGGACAAATCGGGCACCGCTGATTGACCAATCAACTGATCACGGAGGCGGGCTTTATGTCAGAGGTCTCTGCCTTTGGTTTATTATGGGCAGAAAATATGCAGTCTTCGGGACAAAATTCCCTTTGTGTCAGACATGAAAACATCCACTCCAACACACGGGGTTATTTATATCAGAGCCTTTATGTGCAGTTCATTGACAGACTTGCTCCATGGCCTTGTTTGCCATCTATGTTTTGTAACCAGGTCAAAATGTGTACATTGTATATGAGCGTGTGCGTGTGTTTGACTAAAAAGTGTGTTGCTGTTATCGTTGCTTATAATTATGATTTACTTAACCAATGGCTGTTTACCGTTATACCATTGTCTGTAGGCCCAGAGTAAAGTAACATGATGAAAATAAAACTAGTGAACTGACCTCGATAGCATTCTTTAAAGAATATAAAAATAATTTATAATTGCTGTCTGTAAATTAAATATCCTGTGAATGTTTTAAGCATTTTATGTCGTTCCTCCTTTGGTTGACAACTCATAATCAAGCATATAAAATTGTTGCCAAGCTATAAGGACCTCACTTAAATATGCAATTCAACACTTATATATGAGTATACTACCTATATTTTCTCTTTTATAAAATTGTATTAAAGAGAGGATTGGTGCTCTTAGTTGAGATCAAATGTGTGTTTCAATGAACATTAACATCAAACTTCACTCATGTGTTCCTTCTGCTGGCACAGCAGCTGATAAAAACGTAAATGTTGTTCTTGAGGATGCGCCAATTTTCATAGCGCCAGGGCTTCACATGCGTCAGTTGGAAGAGAAGACCGCAGACAACATCTCCAATGGCTCCTCGGTACACACCAAGTCTTCGCTCCCGTCTGGCACCCATGCTGCTTTTCTTGCAGCTAGGGTTCATTGTCATTTTTGCCTTTTACACTGAGATCCAAAGCAGAGGAAACGATTATGGAAAAACTTTCAGCAACATTTACCCCGGTGAGTAGTGACATTTTAAAATTCAGCAGTGTTGGGAGGTGCTGCAGTTAACCCTGCTGGGCATTGATAAGCTCCTACAGTTGCTGATTCTTTTAGAGCAGATGAACTGTGGTGTCCCCTGAGAACTGAGCTATCAACTGAAATACACCAGAAGTGACTGTATTGTCTGGGTCTGTATTGTGATTCAGATATGTGACACTTTTTAAAAGCTCCCTACTTCTCTTCTCTTGCAGAGTTCCAGGATGTGAATGTGATTGTGATACTAGGTTTTGGCTTCTTGTGTACTTTCCTGGTGCGGTACAGTTTCAGTGCCTCTGCCTTCAACCTCCTTGTGGCAGTCATGGCCACCCAATTGGCAATCATACTCAATGGTATTGAGTATAACAGAGGAAAGATCAGGCTAGATTTGAGAAGGTAGGACATCACACTTCAGAGTTGCTTTCATGAGTGATCTCTTTTGATTCTGTTGGTCCATATATGTCTATTATACTGGATATGGCTTGTATAAAATAAATTGTCACTCCATTGATCAGAGGTGTATTGAACAGAATAAAAAAATAGGTACATGATGTTATAGGATATTTTACAGCTCTAGCTTTGAAGTCACTGCTTGTAATGTTTTTATATAGCTTGGTAGAAGCTGAAATGTGCACAGCTTCTGTCCTCATTTCCATTGGAGCTGTTCTGGGGAAGACCAACCCTGTTCAGCTTATCCTCATCGCCCTGCTGGAGGTGTCGGGGTTTATCTTGAATAAATGGGTCCTCCAGACTCTGCTGAGGGTGAGCGACATTTAATTGAGCATTTCACCCTTTCATCAGATCTTCAAGCCAAGCATATTCACATCATACAGTATACAGTGCGTGATATGTACGTAGGGTTTGTCCTGATGATAATGTTTCCTGACGGTAGGTCTGGCTGCTGAACAGCATCATGGTGCTTCACATCTTCGGGGCTTTCTTTGGACTCATGCTGACCTGGATCCTGCATCGGGAAGGGCAATTTGAAAAAGAGAAATTTGACCACAAAACAGGATTATTCTCCATGTTGGGTGAGAAATTTTCTCTGTTTTTCCTGATGTTATAGTATTTGTATGATTGCACAGTAACTGGGATGGTTACCCTTCAATTGAGGATCAAACCCTGCGTAAGCAAGCACAATAGAAATCCGGTTTGATGTTCTCTGTTTTCCAGGGACTGTGTTTCTGTGGATGTTTTGGCCCAGTTTCAACTCAGTCCTTGTGGACGATGGTACTCCTGGGAGGAAGTTAGGGGTCGTGTACAGCACCTACCTGGCCCTGGCTGTCAGTGCTGTAACAGCAGCTGCTGTGTCTATGCTTTCCAGTCCCAAGGGAAAACTCAACCTGGTATGATCTGACACTTGAGATCTTCACACATAATTATGCCACTATAGGCTGGACTGAAAGGGCTGGTGCCTAGAGATCCACCCAAAAACCTAACCAATCAGTCAATATGTTTGATACCAGCGTGGTCTGACTGAGGGCGTATATCTTCACTCTTCTGTCAGATCCATATGCAGTCATGCATCCTTGCTGGTGGTATTGCTGTTGGGGTCTCCATGTCAGTGGTTCATCAGCCATGGGAAGCTATGACAATTGGATTCACAGCTGCTGTTGTATCAAGCATTGGATACCGTTACCTCAAGGTTCTGATCACCACATGGACATTTTAGCCTTTGATTAATTAATGTATACATCAGAATCGCTGATTACCTCTTATTTTCCAGCTCCACATGCTATTTGCATTTGACTGCCATGACACCTGTGCTGTCCTCAGTACACACGGACTCCCTGGTCTACTGGGATGGGTAGCACATCTCCTCCTGAAGATTAAAGACTGTGATGATCACACAACGTAAGAATGCAACAGTCATATGACAGGCATTAACGCACACATACACTCAAAAGGTGTGACACACTGTGTCCTTCATTTGCAGGGCAATCCGGTTTGCTGTATTTCACATTTGTAGTCTCCTCATCACCATCACCTTAAGTCTGTCCATGGGAATCATTACAGGTAAGTTTCCACATTCATCACCTCCGCACAATCATAAAACATGACAGAAGAAATGAATTTTCATTTTGCACTATCTTGTAGTTACACAAATACGTTATCAAATAAGTTTTTAGTATTTTAGTGAAATTCACTTGAAGTTGCATCTTTTACAGCATCCAACAACACACTGTACTGTATATCAATACTAGTTTATATTTGCCATTTGTAAGCTTGTTTTCCTAATGACCTTTACATGTAATTATTAAAAGGACTTCTACTCAAGTGGAATTTGTGGAGACCAACCCAAGACAAGAAATGTTTTGATGATCAGGCTTTCTGGGAGGTATGCAATCTGTTATTTTCCTGTCTGCATTGAAAAAAAATGGTCAGTGATACTTAACAGTATTGTACTTGGCCTTATTTTGTGTTATGCTACACCTTACAGAGCCAAAATCATGACTACCCTCTGAAATAAAATGTTTTCATATTTTACAGTTCCCCCATCTTGCAGTGCGCAAGTAAGGCAGTGGAGACAAGTCTGGAGTCCTGGAAGTACAAACAATTTTCTGCATAAATTCATGTCAATGTAAATAATTGATACAATTATTCTTATTTTAAATGCAAAGTAGTTAATAGAAACTTTATGAGTCCAAGGCTGGGACAAAAAAAAAAAAAAAAAGGTTTAAGTGGAAAAGCATGAAGAGAAGAGTCATTTATTGTTCAGTATGTTTATGTTTAATGCTGCCATGGCTGTCGGAAAATGACCTCATGGTCTGGATATTACATAAGCAAAATGGATAAGTGTAGCAGTCAAATACAAATCTCCAATACACAAACTGCATCCTACAGTTGTGAAACCTTTGTTGACTTCAGGTCAGCAGTGTGAGCTAATTAACCCTCAACAATAAATCTGGATGATTGCAACGTTTCAGAGCTGACAGAGCGTTATTTCAGGAAAAATACAAACAACCCCATATGGTTACATTCAGTATATGTGTATGTGCACAGTATTTTGTGACGTTTTTCTCAATATATTTTGTACCATAATAATTTATGTACTTTCCAGTCAAACAGTTCAAATTAAATGATGTCATAGAAGTCAGTATACCCAAAGAAACGTAGACAGCTCAGGGAAGTACATCTCCCAAAATACACATTTTGTTATACACAATTTGTAAACCATTCTAAGTACATGGCTACACAGTCTGAGTGCAAACCGACACATTTAAAGATGTGCCACATTTGAAAATATTCAAACTTTCAGGAACTCTATTAAAATTTGTGCTTAGTTATGATTTAGCCATTATAAAGCAAATGACATAAATTAAACATGTTAAATTGAATGCTAAAAAAAGTTATTATACATTAAGTGAATAACCACTAAAGCATATTGTCTCATACAATATAGAAAGCAAGCTTTATAATGGTGAACATAAAGACACAGTCCATTACTGCCACAGATCCTCTGTGCGTCCAAACTTGAAGACCAAACCCCTGCACCAAAAGACAGGAAGACAGTGTGAGGATGTGAAGGGTAAATATGAACTGAAAGTAAGGCTAAGTCCACACTACTACATTTTCGTTTTAAAACACATTTCTTTTCCTACATTACCTCCTGCCGTCCACACTACTCCAGAGTTTTTGAGCCCTGACAACAGAGAGTTTTTGGAAACATTTCTAGCCCCATTTTAGTTTGAAAACTCTGGGGTTGTGTTGTAGTCTGGACGGGCAAAACGAAGACTGTTGGAAACGATGATGTAGACACCTGCTGTCGCTCCCTGAGTGGGTCTTATCAGCCTCGATTACCAGTGGTGAAAGCAACATGAATAAGGAATTAATAGCGTTACTGGCCTTGTTGTTTTGGCTAGCAGCTGTTGTGCAGTTAAATACTACTGTTCCTCGTTTGTACTATATTGTGTGACTTATCAACTGCAGAGTAGACAGTCTGCTTCTTGTTTACACCAGCTCGAGCATGCTAAGTGAATGGTCATGTATGTTTGCGTTTTCAGATGTGTCTGGACGGAGATCGTTTCCGATACGGAGCTAAAATGGTCACCTGGACCAAGATTGTTTTTGTTTTAAAATGCCATTTAAAAATGAAAGCGTAGTAGTGTGGACGTAGACTAAGATGCAGCCGTGGACTACCGACTTACCCAAAGAAAATGAATGCGTTTTGGAAGAAAATGGCAATACCAGGGTACACAACAGGCTTCTCTGTAAAAGACACAACAGGTTTATAGAGGTTATAAAATGATGCAACATGTATCGTTTTGCACATGTACCTACATTCAGTAACTGCATCATACTGCCTTCTATTTAATCTCACTCTCTTTTTAAAACACTCTTCTGAGTTGCTTAATACTGTAAAATGACTCAATGTCACACCCCAAACTAATTCCTAAATAGTCGGTGCAAGTTGTGCTGTGCCAAGCAGACAAACAGGACTTACGAGGCACTACGAATCCTCCAAACAGAATCCACATGGAGGCAATGAGAGAACCAAAAGCCAGCATGAAGCCAATGAAGAGCCACACTCGTGCGCCTGCAAACAGAGATAAGAAAAGGTGGATTACTGGGTGAGTCAACACTGTGCTTCTTTATGGGTTTGTGTTTTACTGCATGTATGTTGTAAGAGTAATACAAGGAAACAGTTTGAAAATAGGGCATACATACTGTAGAAACCACATTTAACAGTATTAGAATACTTGGCTGACTAGAGAAGAAACCATCATCACAAATGGGAAAAATGAAATGTGCATGGGGAAATATGCTCATAATATAGAGTAGTTCATCAGGTATTTTCTGTCACACACACCTGTCTGTCCCATGCAGCCTTCACTGTAGCTGTCTCCTCTCACTTGGCCATTTGAAACAGCATTTATCCTAAATGGTTCAAATGAGAGAAAAAACAATTACAAACATATCAGAAGCTACTTAGTAAGTTATTTTTTTACCAGATTGCTTATGTTGAAAAGAAGGTAATAAGAAATTTTCAACGCCAAAACTGAAGAATCTAATGACCTGAGGAAGAGCAATATAACAAAAAAAAAATCATCATCCAACGGTCCACTAACTTAGTATTTCTGAAGCTTTTCAGCCACGTCTTGTGGCCTTCCTTGGTTGATGTAGTTGTTCAATTGTCATGGAGATGATTTAGTTGCTATCATGTAGCCTAAGTATGGAATTTCAGTCACGTGATAGCAGCTGTATGTGGAAAACAGATCAAAAACCACTGACTGACTGGAAAAGGGCTAAAGCCAGCAAACAGGACTCAGTGGACGGCCCGTGAAAGATTGAGGCGGTCACCCACAACAGAGACCATCTTTGAACAGGGACAGGGGTAACAATCTCTCCCCATATACGACCACCTGTTATCTTGTGACCGGAATGTCATATTTAATTCATGTTATAACAACTAAACCATCTTAGTGACAACTGATCAAATTCATACACAGTGGAAACTGAAGGAGCTAAAACTTCCTGTGACAGAAACAGTATGCAAAGCCTGTCTTACATTAGAAAGGCCACTGTAGCGATGACTCCACAAGTGTGATAGGCATGATGAAACTGTCCCTGATCAGGATATTTCACTGCTGCATCGATGATGATCCACCAACCAGTGAAGAACTACAACGACAAGATCCATAGTTAGCCTGAGGAGTTCATTGACTATTTTCTCACATGTGAAGCTTTAATGAGAATGTATAACAAATCTTCTTGTTGACTATTTACAAACGGGAATCCACAATTCTGAATATGTTATCATTAAAAGCTAGAGGTAAATACAGATCATTAACATGACTCTCAAAATAGCCCACATTACCCTACAGTAGCAACAGTCTGTATGGCCTAATAGGAAATCAGTGAAAATACCAGCACTCCAGCAGCGATAGATGCAATGGTGTTTCTTCTCTCTCCCCAGTCCACATTGCACTCGCAGTCTCCGCACCGGATTCCGTCCAGAAAGCCTGACATGACTGTGGGAGAGGGCGTTAGGTCCAACAAGGTGTAAAAATGAAAACAACTACAGAAACACCTTGTCAGCTTGACAACATAAGTCTTTGTGATATACAATCGCTAGTATATAATAGCTAAAGTCAACTCCCCCCCAAAGTGATATCTGAAACCTGAAAAACAATTTTGTGCGCAGTAGCGTAGCTGTACAGTAAGTGTGATTAACCCCACACCAAGCAGCAACAAATCTGTAACTCCACGCTTACACACTAAATGTGCAGCTTTCTAACACCTATTCGACAACAAAGCTGTCGACGTATCAAACTTAAAGGCTGCAGAAACAGACGTTGTCTTCATACATCAGATAAAAACACGTCCGTGTCGATTCTTTTGTTCATCGCTTTGGCACTAGCAAACATTTCCTTGAAGTGTTCTTCTTGCTACAAAGTCGCTGAAAATAATGTCATAACTCAAACGACAGCGGTTGTACCAAGTACAAACATACAGAGACACGGCATTATTTGACAGTAATGACATTCTCAAAAGATTTCTTACCTTTTATTTTCGGTTTTTGATGTGAACCTCTTGGATAAAGCCGACTTTGCTTCCGAAAGAGCTCGGTCATGCACATGCGCAGTTCATCCACACCCATTTGATGAGGGAACCTCTGAGACGCTGATGATGATGGTGCCTTCAGGTGCTATTGGACTAAACGGCATTTTTAAAAAGATAACATTATAAGGACATTATCGATTATTAATCGACTTAGATATAATAAACATATGACGTAAGCTATAAGCAAGCCCATGGAAGTGAGTAGTTCCAACTTGCATACAGTTCATACTAAAATTGATTAAATATAAAAAACGCATTTACTGCACGTACCAAACTAGGGTAGACTTTGATAAATGCTGTCTTAAAGACCATATATCTTTGACATTTACTTATTAAGCCATTGCGTATTGAAAAGAAGTACAATTTCCACTAAACCATCAAAGCAAGTATCAACAACAAACACTTAAATATGATCGAAATGATATTTAACCAAAGAAAAGATACATAATTGTGAGAGAAAAAATGTTGTGTATTTTCTTCTCTTGTATGTAGGCCTGTTTACATTGGAGTGCTTAATCTGTGGCTCAGTGGTGTGGGTGCAGAGCAGCTAAACACATGTTTAAAAACAAAAATGTTTATTGAAACAAATGGATTGGCTGATTTTACACCTTAGTTATCTCAGAGGAAACAACTTTCTAGACACAGTCAACAGAACACTATCATAGATTTAGTATTGATTAAGATGACGTGTAGATGGCTTTGAAGCAATTTACTGTATGCTCCATCTAATGGGAGATTTGTGCTTAGCTGGTGCATCGTGTGAGTCACATGGGGTCTTCAAGTCTGCTACTAAACCTTTTATTAGTCACATGGCAGCAGTGCTTTCAACTGTGGACTATAAAGAACACATTTGAGGAAGTAGCATCAGTTAGTATGTACTTTATTGTCAATGATTACACAGAGTAAACATTCACAACATGGAATAAAAAACATCAATATCAAGTTAGTGGTCCATAAAAATATGATTTGCATCATAATTTGAAATAAGCATTTAAAGAATTGTACAGATACTTTATTGTTGATACATTTGAAAATGTTATGCAAGCCAGTGTAAATGAGCAAACGTGTAAGTCAGATGGGCAACTAGAAGATGGCATTCATCTTAAAAGACACCAATCAATTGCAAGGCTACAGATATGGACAGAATAATGACTCCAAAGTATCCAATGTAGCCATAGGCACCATTCATCCTCTTGGCTGGATCTGGAATAAAACATAAAATAAGACAATGTAATGTACACCAATGCAGACTTATATGAAACATATAATTACTATTTAGTAGGAACAAGGAATTCTACATTTGCTAGTGGGGGAATTAATTTTATGGTCTGATTTTGCAACTCTGGACATCTAATCTTTTGCAGATAACACATTAAATGAGTGCATTAGTTAACCACTTAACTTAAACAATTACCACAATGGAGACCTCATTGATATATGTCTTAGTTTCATTACCTTTTGCTCATATGATATCTTCTGTAAATGATTAAACTAAACTAGGTGAGGAAGAGTCACTGCCCTGTGACCTACACTTTCAAAACATTATTTTGTGGGATATACAACCAAATTGTTGCATTACAGTGGTAGATAAGAAGCTGGATGAATTATGATCATTACAAAGCAATGAAACAAAAAGTAAATTATTACACTTTGCATTTTAATCCCTAAGCGCCCCTAAACTCATACAACCTTTGATCCATGTACTATTACATCATAGTCAACACTTACAGAGAAATAATATTAAGGAACAATATTTTAAGTTTATTAAGTCAACCTTTATGAATGAAATTTTAGTTTCAGTTTAGGTGCTTTCTTCCTCCATTACATCCTTTCACATACATTAGCATAATGTCAGTCTTACCTCCTGTGTAGTACCCCCAGGCATAGGAGAACCTGCTGGTCACCCAAATAGCTCCCAGCACAGATGCTGTTAACTGAGATTACAAAAAGAAAATCAAAACAATGGGGATACACAAGGGTTTTTTAGTTTGAGGGAAATGTGCTTAATCATCATGACACTGTCTTGTGGGCTTGATTGTTATCTGGAGAATTCATGCCAAAGATCATTTGGATTGCTTAAGTTGCTCCTTTCACACATCTGACATAACATGTGCAATCAGTTTTAGTATCCACCCCAATGCTCAGACAGTGCTGGTTGTGACATGTTTTATATTGAAAAACACAAGCGTTGTTACCAGTATTATTGTAAAGTAAAAATGATACATACCGGATAAACAAGAGCTGCAATGGTCTGGAAAACAAGCCACTGAGGATACACCTCAAGAGTGTTCTGGTGTGCTCTCTGGATACAGTTGAACACTTTCTCCTTGTCACTGTACATAGTGGGATACTACAAAGATAAACATTGTGATTTAGTCACATTGTGAAATAGTCTACAATTATAAATACTCAGACAGACAGAAACAGAAAAAAATTCACAGCACAGATTTCAATTGTCTTTAAGTCAAACTTTAACTACCTGAACATCGTACTTCTTCCTGGCAGCTGAAACCTTGACTCCTAAATACCCCAGCATCGTCCAACTGTAGAGGTAAATAAATATGACATAACCGAAGCTGGACGGCAGCACAGTGAGAATATCCATCTCTGCTCGATGTCTGGGCTGTTTTTCAGGTCTCAGATTACCAGAACACGGCAGTATACCAACGAACCGATAGACAATTTAACAACCAAGTGAACGGTTGGAAGCCTCCAAGTAAACAGGGCAGACGTAACATAAAATATCGCGAGATTTCCTGTCAAGGTAATTTTTAAAGGACAACACCACCAATTTTTGAACCTGAACATTTGCATGATCAAGTTTGTAATCTTAATAATAATAATCATCACCATCATCATCATTATTATTATTATTATTATTATTATTATTATTATTATTATTATTATTATCTTGAACATATTTGAACTGTATGTTTTACCATACAAGCAACAGAGAAATAGGCCTACCAGAAAATACCAAATACCAAAATACCATTAAATCATATTGATTTATCATCAATTTCATTTTATTTTGCAACAGTCACATGCATGCTCAGGTACTTCTATCGAAAGACTGTTTTAAGAGCTCGAAATGCAGTTCAGTTTAAAGCTGGTTTGTTTGGTCATAATGTGATTGAATTGATCTTGCTTATTTTTGACATTGTAATACTGCATTTTTCAAACACAGACGAAGAATATATGAGTTAACAAGCCTGGCTGAATGCTGCATTTTTTACACATAGGAAAGTCGGAAATTACAAGCTCCGACTCGGAAAAAATGATTTGAACGCATGAACAGATCGGATTTTTGACTCGGAACTCGAGCCAACTATGCCGAGGCACCACTATTTATCTCTCGTGGGTTTGAATCTTTTTGTGTCTCTATGTTTGAATATAAGTTATGTATGTCATTGATTGACTAACTTTAAACCCCCACCCTAGAAAAATGGCGTGTTCATGTTCTTGTTGCGTGCATATACTCAAACTCTATAGAAGTTGTGTTCAAAGACATGTATCTGTCTCTTATACACATCTCATACAGATTTTCTTTTCTCTCCACCAGCCCTTGGAACAATATAAAATAATGACCAAGGGAGAAGACTCACACTCTGAAATGGCCCATGCTCGTCAGAGTGATGGCATCAATGTGATCTTTGACCAAAACAGCCCTGCCTCATCTCGCTCCCAGTCCCAAAGCAGCAGTGGCAGCAGACAATCCTCTGGCTCTGCCTGCTACAGGGGGCGAGGTAGTCACAGGGGGCGTTCTTCATCTTCTTCGTCATCTACATCCAGAAGTAGGTCCTCCTCTCGCCCCAGGTCTCGCTCTCACCCTCGGTGCCACAGACGTTCCTCTCGCTGTGGCTGTGACAACCATCGTAGATATGGCCATGGCCGCCACCGCCGCTCCCCACCACGCCGTTACAGAGCCCACTCTCGCTCCTACAGCCGCTCGCCCGTGCAAGACAGATCCCCAGGTCGCACACGCTATAGGTCCCGCTCCAGGTCTCCCAGCCGTTTGAGCAGGCACAGGAGGACCGTGAGCCAATTTAGAAGCAGGTTTTCCAAATCCCCAGCCAGAGGATACAGGAGCCGCTCGAGGTCCACATCTTCAGGACATTTGAGTTTGGATGGTAAGTTGATTGGATCAAATGGTGAAATTGTCATGCCCAGAGAGGCAGGCTTTAAAGGTGGAAAAATGATAACTTTGCAACTGATTAAATCTTCTTCCAAATCTAATCTGTTCCCCAGATAAAAGAGAACCCCTTGAAGCTGCAAAGGCCAATGCTTTGAATATCCTAGGTGTGGAGAAGCTGGAACTTCCTGAGAGTGTGAAACCAATCCCGTCAGAGAAGTCAACGGAATCCAGATGGGTGTCACCAGAACCAGAGACAAGGGTGAGACAAGACCTCGAAAAGACTCTGTTACAGGTGGGTGTCTGAAAGTGAATGTCAGCTCATACTGAACACATCATGCACTAAAGATGCTGCTTTATCACAGATTCCAATTGAAGGCCTAGAAGTATTTTTCCCATCTTGGACTAGATGTAAATACAAGGTAAGGGGTGCTGAGAACTTTAGGGACAGCTAATAGTTTTTCACACCACTTGTGCATAACTGCACTGACCATCCATTAACTTTTGACCTAGTGGTCAGTGGACTCCTAGGTCTTTGGCTGTGCATGAAATTTTTTTCTTTCTCCTAGCTGTCACATCTTTGTATATCAAAGCGGCAACAAACACAGATTATATCAAGCAGAGTTTAATGTCTACAGATGTCTGTTGATAAGCTTGAGGTCTATGTTGTGTTGAATTTCCTGTCTTGTGTTAACCTTTGGACCCCTGAGGGAACACACATACTCTCTGTATTTATTCCTGTCTTCATAGATAACATGACAGTGGTCTCCTTCACTCATCGGCACCTGGGATTAAAAGGCTGTCATGTGACTTGGGTGACGACAATATGTGTTTGCGTGAAAGGTTAATTAATAAGTCTTGTAATGTTTGCAATTAAACCAACACATATGTAGATTTAGCATTTAGACATAATGCACACAGTCCATTCAAATGCTAATCACACACATAGATAACTGGATCATTGACAACCAATTCAGATATTGTATTACACTGACTACACTTCATATAACAAGGCAATAGAATTTTGACATTACAAATGTATTCATGCTTGCAGTTGAAATGGGTCATTGTTATTTAGCAGAATCCTCCACTTGCTGATGGAGCGCAGGCGTGTGGACTGCGTTATAGTGACTATTCCTGTCAAGAGAACTAAAAACAGACGAAGAACTCCTCTCCGTATGCCAAAGATAAGTTGGTACACGAGGCGTGTGCTGAGGGTCTGGGAAACCTGCATCTCCATCATTCTGCCACTCTAGACAGAGAAGACATCCTTTTTACTATTTTGTTTGCATTTTTTTGTTTTTACTGTTTCAAGGTCTGTACTTGAAGCACTCATTTAATGGTTGAGCCTAGTCTTTGTGTGGGGGGTGGGAAGTGTGCATGAGAGCTGCAGTTTGTTGAAGCTAATTCTGAAATGTATCTATGCAATAGAAGTGCTTTACAATATTAGTAATAAATCCTATAATCCATCTATCTGAACTTCACAAACTGTAAAAGCTCACTCTACTATTAGTTCTACACCCAGTTCTAACTAGGTCTGTCTTTCTTGTCTTTTTTGAAACAGAGCAACGAGACAGAGCCTGATGACGTGTCCAACCTAAAGATGTCCCCGAAAAGGAAAATAATCTCTTTCAGCATTAATGTAAGTGGCTTAAATTGTTCCTGTTTTTACTAAACTCTTATTGTTAATAGCCAGACCAAACATTGCTTTACAGCACCCTGCATGTTGAATAATGTGTTTTTAAAGTCTTTGTTTCTCTTGTAATCTTGTTCCTTTTTAGAATTCTGTGGCCAAACCAACAACAGTAGCACCATCCTGTGCTAAGGTAACTCCCAGAGTGGACAGCTATGAAAGCAGGAAGCCCTACGGCCACTGGGTTCCAGTCAAATCAGGGCGATCCTCCAGCGCACGCAAACACACACTCACCAAGGCACACTAGTGTGGCCGAGTACATGGACACTGTAAATACTGTGAATATTTTGTACACATGTTCATTTCACGGTCGGCGTTTTCTTTCAGATGTTAAAGAATTAGGTGGGAAGACATGAAGAATTCGTTTCAGGTGGGATATTTTTTTTCCCCTTCGTTGTGTATTGTGCTGTAAATAGATTGAATAAAAACGTTTATTTGATTAAAAAAAAAAAAAAAAACTGCTTGTTTTTCACTTTTTTTACCACCCGTAAATCACAGGTCTGCATTAAGCCTGTAAAAACTATAAGTGTTGAGGGGAAAGGTTTTAGTTTGAAGTGGCTCATCAGAAGAGGGGGATTCCGAATTTCCAAACTGGTGGTAATTATATTTTAATTTGGTGACCAATATGGAACTAATCAGTTACAAGTATCAAGTAATGGTGTATTCAGATATTCCAGAAGGGTATATGGGGTACACTGATAAGGGTTCATGAATACACAATTATGTGCGACTGAATCTATACAAATCAAGGGCAACTCCATACTTGTAAGTACTGTATTCACATAATTTGTGTGATGCCAAAACAGAAGTCATAGCAGAAAAATAAGTAACTACAATAGTGTGTGAGCACATGTACAAACATGTCGGCAGACAGTTGAGAAAAACGACTAGGTGGAACAAGTGCCTCACTTTACAAAGACAATGGGCTTGTTGTCTCTGTGCTGCCAGTTGCATGTTTGCAAAGGTTTGCTTCATCAGTCCAACCAAAGTGTGTGCAAGGATACGCATACCATGATTTGCTGTAGTCTGACCAAGCAAACGGACAAATACGTCAACACGATAAATGGATACAAGTTAACTGCAATTTCTATAATGACCACATGGTGTCAGTATTATATTTTTTCATTTGTGTATCACATGGTTATTAGGGGTGGGTGTTATTTTTTATTGCAAGAGTTTGTCTGAGTTTCCACACATCTGAATAACTCCAACAATAAATCCATACAATGGTGTATTACAGTACAAAGGTATTCTCAAAAAAACTACTGATGCCTCTGAATCATTCCAGAGGCGAGCGACGAGGTTCCTCATGATTGGTAATTGACCTTGGTTTTTATCAGTTTACCACAGACATTTTTTTTTAACAGACATTTTGACACAGCACGTGTAAATGACAACATTAATGATGATACTGTCACGGAACAGTTGAACAGAGTCATTGTTAATGTCATTAGTAACACCTGTGCTTTTCCTACTATGACAAGTCAAAATGTCTTGAGGAGAAGACCTGTACTAATTTATCAGTCACTGTCCTGGAATCACAGCCACACTCACAATGGGACGAGCACAGACAACTGCGTGCTAATGCAGCATTTGAACAGGTTCCTTCTAAGGCAACTTGATATAATCTGCTGTTGTGGCTACTGTGCTACTTACCCTAAAGCTCGAGTGTATTTAGCTTGACAAGTTCCTGGCAAATGTTAAAATAAAAGTGAAATTACTATAAAGAAGGTAACTTCTCTATTGGGTATGATAACTATCTATTTAGTAAGTGATACATTTAATCCCTCCAAGATTTTTCACACTGGTATTGGGATTCATGTCAAAATCTGTTGTGATAAAAGGGTAAAGTCACACTGATTTGAACGTGTCTTAATGCCAGACTGTGTGTCTCCTGCTGTAAACTGACCTATTCACTCTGATTAATTGCTTCGATATGAGATAAAGCATGCAAAACGTAACACAGTGAGTCTTATTGGAATTGGAGCAGACTATACTAGAACACAAGTAAGCCCTGTTTATCAATATACTTCAGTGGCCTTCACATTCACAAACACACACAAGAGTTGACCTTTGTAGTTTTACCAGACAAAACGGACTAGACAGGTTTGTCTTATTATTGTATGACTCAGTTTCATCGTGAATATCAATGTTTTGTTTTTTCTTACAGACAGAAGTAAAAATTGATGCCTCAAAATCACCTGCAGAATTTTGTGTCTATGGAAAAACTCACCTGTTAACCCTGTGGTTTATTCAGTGATTTTGTTTTGCTTATATTTACAGGGAACACTTTAACTGGCAGTTGGCTTTAAAAGACTCAAAGGTGTCATTACTTGTGAGACACAACATTGGATTTATGCACTGCTGTTCCTTACGAAATCCCCAGCCAATATCCTCAGGTGAATCAGATAAGACTACAAAATATCAGAATCATAAACCTGAACACTTATTCCACTCCCCAATTGATATCAGTCAGATATCAAAAGACCTTTCCTACCTTTCATCAGTTGAATACAAACAACGTGTGGCATGGCATCTTTGCACACCATCTTTTGGGGAATCCCATAAATCCAGTGCCTGATCACAGGGAAATACCACAATATAATAACTATAGATACAATTCAATGTCGGCATGACTGTCCCTACACAAACTAATCAGTCTTTGCCCTGTAGAGGGTGCAATGCCACTACATTCAGACGGACAGGATTTCAGAAATAGGACACTTGCATGGGAACCTGTTTTCCTGTCTTTTATCTCCTCTCCAGTCACAAGGCTTTCCTGCTCATGTCACAGCTCCGGGCAAGTTGGTTAAACTAAGATGTGGACGATAATGAATAAATTCAATTGCTCAATTGTTGGTCCTTATCTCTCTGTGCACCTACACTAAAACATTCTTTTGGCTGGCATCTTCTGCAGCTAAACTTGCCCTGAGGTTTGATGGTAGTTAATGGTAGTTCATTCTCACGCTCAAAACGTCTCTGTCATGAGACCACACGCAGTAAAACCCACAGAAAAACCAACAAGTGTGCAAGATAACTGGATAATTGGAAGTGGTTTATTTAAAAATAAGGATAAGAACACTCATAAAAAAGTGTTGTTTTAACTTCTAATACTGTACAAAGAAACACCACACATTACATATCTTACAGATAATTGAATTATCTTTCAGCTCAAAATAACCCCAGCATGATATAAGATGTCTGAGGAACTGCCTTACAATACACTGGCTATTTTAGCATTTTGTGAACATGTACTCCTGGTATGTAGAAAGTATAGAGAAGAAAAAGCTTCACCCAGGACTCTGGAAAACTGAAGCAGTGAACATGTCCACTGAGGTGACTGGACTGACTAGACAGCCGTGCCTCTCTCCAAGTTTTGTTTGATCTCCGCTGTGTATTTGCCGTAGAAACGCTCCGCCTTCTTGTTGAACTTGGCATTCCTCTCGTTGATGTAGTCGATGTCTGCGTCGTCGTTGTAGGCCCTGCGTCGGCTGTACTTGGCCCGCTTCTCGATCCTGACAATTGCAAATAAAAGCAGTTTAGGGAGGATTTCATAAACCAGTACTGCCACTATCCATGCCATATCCATTAACAGTAATTGGCTACAGGCAATAATTTGGCAGTGTGCATTTAAATTTGGCAAGTAGAGTGGCAATGGAAAACCTAACGCACACATACATACATACTCAGAGGAAAATACTGTCAATTTGTGAGCTCCCAGTCTTGATTCACTGTGTCTTCAAAGCATTGTTGTGCGTCATACCCTGGCAACTGAATCCTTGTCTAATGCCCCACAGTCACATCTCTAACACAAGCCTTAGACTGTCTCAAATATAGAACAGCTCAGGGAAAGACCAGGGTAATCTAACGTGAAAGGGACTTCTGTAGCAAAGACAAAAACAAAGAAGCAGTGGAAGAACAAAACTGTTTGAGGTAAAAGTCAGTTAAATGTGAGGGACACCAAAGGTACTGTTTGATCTCTATGTGTTGTGACTCTTATGTGGTTTTCATAAAGGTTGGAGAACCATCTACCCACATCCACTTACCAAAATACTTATTATTGTTACTTGTGGTAACCATAGGGCCGTTTCTTTGACATACGGTTATTTACATAATCTGCTATGGTTTGACCAGGAGTCTGTTTAAGATGCTCCATGACCCTGTTCAGATAATAATAAGGTGCCTCCTATCAGCTGCTTGCATCGGGATTTCCACTCTGGGGCTGATTTATTTAGCTCAGATAGTCCCTGGTTCACACAAAACAACCCCCTCATCCAAATTGGCAAAGACATTACAAACTCACTCTTTCCACACATAATTTATCACAACTGAGATAGTATCATATTTCCAGACCTATCTCCACACTACATTTGTGGTGTGCCAGTTCCAGAAAAAAAAGGTCTGACTAAACCCACTGTCATTCAGAGATGCATGAAAGAAAACATTTTGGTTTGTTTGAATTGCTTGAGCCAATCATAATAAGCAAGGTTGGCCTGAACAGTGCTGAGCTCACCCATGCTTTTCTTAAATAAAGTCATGGAAGGATGAAATTCTATTGAGGAGGGTTTTACAAACAACTAATGGCCTGCCTTATGTACAGTTCATTATTTTGTCAAAGTTTCCCATCATTAGCGTTGAGTTTGTTTGTCTGGTACGGAGCCTCTTGTTATTTCTCACTGGCAACATCCAGAGAGCAGAAATTAAAGAGTTACTTTGTGCTGTATAAAGATTTATCTTAGCGGTCTGCCCAGTGAGTCAGACTAATGCTTAATGCGCAGACTGAGATAAAATTGACCTACTGTTTCTCAACATCTTCCACCATGCGGTCAATTCCTTCCTTTGTGGGGACGTGTGTCCCGTGGATCAGGCTGTTGGACGTAGGGTAAAAGTCCTCACCACTGTGGAGCACCAACAAATGGAATTAGAAATACATAACCACAGATAATTGCCATTTTAACATATTTAAACTGACTTTTCTATTCCATCATTGTGATTATGGTCATCCTAATGAGAAGATGCTGTGGCTTTAGGGCAAAATGTGTTGGTGTATCATTCACAGATCTACACGTGGCAGCCTTTAAGGGTGAAAAACCTGCAGGCACTGAACTTATCGTTTATGCCTTTCGTGAACACTTTCCGATCTTTAAATTATTTCGGGAGTGTGCAGATATGTCAACACTTACCCCAGGGCAAATAAGGGGGCACACTAGTTAACATATAGAAAATGCTTTGTGCACATGTGATGGGTGAATGCTAAGATGATTACGTCAAGCGAATTTCACAGTTATGGTTGTAATAGCAGAGATGTCCTCATGAATTATTTTATGGCCCTGCTAGGGGGACAGCACAAAGATCTTTTAATGCCAGAGCACATTTCTTCCCATGTTGAGTTGTCTGTCTTTCTTGGTAATGTATTAAAAGACACAAATACAGTACCATCACAGCAGAAGAACAAGGGGACAAGAGGCTTAACTCACCATTCCTCCCGCTGTCTCTCATAGCCCTCTAAGTCTGGTCTGATCTGCTTGGTAAGCCTCTGGTACTGTCGGAATTGGGCCTCAGCATAACCTGCAGTCCATTTTGTGAGACAGAGAAAAAAATTTGACTGAGTTATAATTACCGGAACAAACAGCAAGCAGGCATGAGGCTAAGCAACACAACCTGCGGCTGGTTAAGGAGGGACGAAGAGGGAATTCTCCTCCTGCCTTCCTCTGCTGAAGACCCTCTGGTGATAATTTTCTCCCGAGAGGTTTTAATTCAGAGGAGGTTTTGATGCAACAGATGGCAGCCATATTTAGGAGACACAGTCATTTTTTTCAGTAGATTAAATAGGGAGCAATTTGAGAAGATTAATATCCCAAGGGGTCCTTACATGCAACTGGTATTGCTCTATGCACTGCTGCTATGTAGGACTTAGATTTTTATTAAAATCCTAAATTTAAACAGGTAGTCTCATTGAGATAGGGATCTAATTTTCAAGAGACCAGTGCACAAAAAAAAAACCCCAAAAAACATAGACATACAGATAATTCCCAGACATACATTATACATTATCACATTTAAGAAAAGCATGTGCAAGAGTGATTGAATACATAAGTACAACCTTTTAAGATGTTCCAGTGAAATAACAGAATGTAACTTAATATTTTTTGGAGCTCCTTCCATTTGCAGAAAAGTTTTTGAACCAAGTTTTTCCAAGTTCAGTTTGAACAAGCAGCTAATGTTCAAATGTCCTGTGACTTGACACTGTATTGTACTGTATTTAAATGTAACCAGAGAGCAAAGGTAACCAGGCAGTTTTTGCAGTAGAGCTTTATAAATAAACAACATACAATGCTGCTCCCTTCTGTTTGTTAAGGAGGACTATCTCATCTTTTTGTATGACATGCGATGGTGAGTGAGAGAAGTGTCACCTGTGATGAAGCACAGTGCACAGATGGTACCATCTTTAGAAGCAACACGTCACTGTGTGATAAAACTGTGAACAACCTCTTAAACGATCACATGCTACAGAACCGTAAAACAAAACAGAAGACTAGAATCACGGTGCACCACTTTTTTCCCCACAGTAAATTGTATTAAATTACTATTTACTAAATGAACAGACTGAGGTTCCATGGCGTGACAGGAGGGTTACCCACGCCTTAAATAAAGCAGTTTGATCTAATCACCATTTGCCCTCAATGTTACTTCCTGATGTGACTAAAAATGCTTGCAAAGGGATTCCAAACCTAATATAGTCATTAAGTGACAATCACTGCAGTGTGTTTAACAATGACCGCAAATCATATTAGGTGTGAAAGGGACAGAAACATATTTTTCTCTGATCAATAAAGCAACATGTAATCAGTTTAGATTTCTTCTAAAATTTAAAGATAAATAAAGACTCCAATCATTTGTCTGTACTTTGATTTTAACTGATTCACACAGTTAGTTAAGTGAACACGAGGCTGGTGACAGTATGTGTCAGGTAATCTAAAAGTGGCACACGTTGGTTGAAATGTCCGTATGCATACTGATCTGTGAGACTGAAGTGCAGGAGGAGGTCATTGTGCTCCAAGCTCTTTTTGTATCTTATATTGATTAAAGCAATGTGACAAATTTAATAATTTCATTGAATTAAGAAGTTCTGGTTAAGTACCATGTCTTCTGTCCTCTCATGATGACAGAGAGAATCTCTAACATTCATCCAAACCAATGTGACAAAGCGTCAACAGACTAAGAGGCGAACTTCAGTTTACAAATCATACACTGAGCTGCAGGTACACAGCAGGTAAGAAATTATAAGAAGGTGGCCTTTCATCTCTCCCACATCTGAGATGCTACCAGATGGATAAATTATTGTTATTTTGAAGAAAAGGGCCATAGCCAACACGATTGAGGTAAACTAACACATACTTAATCTGTCAGTATACGGATGCGACTGGCAGAAAAAAACAAGCAGGTTGACAGGCTTAGTCCCACTCATTTGAAAACAAAACACCTGTGATTTCCTATTATGAAGAAACTGAGGGGGACCCAAGCAGACCAGGATGCAAACTCAGGGTTACTGTACCAATGAATAAATTTGTACCCACTTCATGACATGTTTCATACCATTTAAACCAAGTGTACTCAAAGAGCACACTGCAATAAAAATTGATGTATGTGTTCATTGGAGACGCTGCCACCAACCTGCAAATCCTGTGTCTGGGTTCTTCTTCTTTTTCTTCCTCTCCCACCGCTCTGCATCATCAGCAGTAATCTCCAGCAATTTCACTCTGTCATAGTCCTCCCCTCTGTCAGCACATTCCTGAAAGCCAAATATTGTTTTAGTAAACACAAAGCATGACTAAATGTATACAAAATGAAAAAGCATGCTGTTTGGGGAGACTGAGATTCAATAAACTTCTAAATATAAAGACGCGTGAGAAGAGCGATAAAACGACAACTGAGTTTACAACCTTGCTAGTTGTTAACACTGTTATTCCAGTTGATCATCATAAAAATCTTGGCAGCCTGGTCAACACCACTTAGACTAAAATACCTTTTTCTTTTGATCTTCAGTAAGCTCCCACTCCAGTCGAGCTTTCTTAGCCTCCCAGTTAGAAGGGAGTTTGAGTCTCTTGTCCTCCTCCACAACCTCCTGGTGATTAAGCTTACGTGCTTCATTCTGTAGTGGAAATTAAAACATGATGATTGGTTGTACAAGTAGCAGTGTATATATATGATCTGATATATCAGAAATACACACCCAAGCTTGAGTCAATACAATTTCTCGAACTGACACTAAAACATTATTAGTGCAGCTCGTGTTGGATGTGTCGTTCACAGTTGCAAATCAGTTCACAGCTTAACGAGATCATAAAATTTAGTCATCATCGCGTTTTTACCAGGTACAGTTACACAACTCACCCGTTTGAAATGTAACTCTCGAAATTGTCGCAGTCTTGCTTCTCTCTTCTGGGACGCAGGAGTATCAGTCGTTTCCTCTTCAGTGACTGTAGCAGATACCTGAAAAACGACTGCTGCCATTAGATACGAAAAATATAACTAACAATGATACGTTTTAATGGCCATGTGTAACCTACGATAGACAAGACAGTTGAAAACATCAGACAGAATCACAGGCGAGCTAACGTTAGCTATCTAGCACTCGCTAACATCGGTTAGCTTAACGCAACAACATGTGATTGTAAACAAGTGTGGAACAGAAACACAATCTCCGCGAGAGAAATGTAACATCGATATCAAAGAAATTACATTAATCAGCTATAATATACCACTACATCAAAATATGCGAGTAATTTGAAAAAAAAAAAAAAATCAACTAACCTCACTGCGGGACGCCATTGTTATGCTACACGAAGGAAGAAGACCGGAAGTGTGACGTTTCTACCGGATATTGAAAAGACAGTAAACGTAAACGGTTTTATTTTATTATTTTGTAAGAAAATATTTCGATAAATGTATGTTTGGTCGAAGACTTCCATCTCTTCCAATAACTATGACTGAATAGATTTATTCAACGTAATTTGTAATTGTAATTTTTCTGTGCAGTCTAATTTTGAATATTTTTCCTTTCTTTTAATTTCAAAAATATATTGCCCTTCATTATTCTGTCAGTGAAAAATAATTTAAACATCATTCAAATTATGTAAACTGTATTTCTTTAACATGAAATAAATGTTATTATTTTCAACCACTATATTCAATTCAAAATATTTATTTTTATTAATCATAAATACCATCAAGTCCAACTCCTGACCTTCTGTAGACCTCGTGCTTAGTTCAGGGCTGTTTTTTGTGTTTTATACTAAATAAGAAAGTACAGGAGCAGACGGATTTAGTGTCCTGTGAGAGATAGGGAAAAAACTACATACAATGGGTGCTGTAGTTATTGCTAATAATGAAACTGTGTAAGGATATAAGGCAATTTCTTAAGATCAGATAAACACCTATGTTACAAACACATTCAATGATGTTTCCATTTTGTAAAATGAGATACTGTCATACACACTGAACCCTCTCACCCCTCTTTTTTTCAAATTATTTATATGTCAGTGAAACAGTGGAACACTTCATCCTCTACCAGCCTCCTGTCATGAAAATAAATGTAGTGTAATGTAAATGACATGCATATTTAATTTGTAAAAGAGCTGAAGGATTTTTCTTGTTGAAATGCTGTTTGAAATGTTATTTTGCATCTGCTCCTGTTCTTTTTTATTGTCACGAACTGGCTCAAAGTCAAACTAGACTTGCCGCCTTGCGGTTGTTTGCCTCCGCCAACCAGTCAAGTTGGAAATATGGTCACAATCGCCCCTTCTGTTCCTGAGTTAGAGTGTTGACTAATACCCAGAACTGTTTTTGCAGAACATTACGATGTCACAGTGAAATTGACCTTTGACCGTTTGTATATAAAATGTCATCACTTCATTATTTTGTCCTATTAAAAGTTTGTGTTAAATTGTATCATAATTAGTGTGTAAATTCTAGAGCTAGAATTCCCTCCCGGGACCCTATATGGATAAGCAGTGTGGATAATGGATGGATGGATGTATAGGTACTTTCAGTAATGGATGCAGAATGATGAGGAGTGTAGTGTGTGGTGGGTGCAAACGAAACAAAACACAAAACCTCAACCAAACTGGCTGGTGGATGCCTGGAAAGAAGAGAAGAGAGAGAGGTTAGACATGAAGCCACTTAAATGGACGCAGGTCCAATTTACTCAGGTGTATGCTGTTTCCTGATGTCCCTCCTTACTCTGCCCATTGGCTCCTGAGCCAGGAAGCTAAACCAACTATACAAGCAGCAGGCAGAGTGGATGGGACTTGCAGTTACTGTACACCAATACAAATGCATAAATAGAGAAATGAACTACCTCCATCTCTTACCTCAGAGCAGATGTAAGAGAGGGATAAGCATAATCAAACGAAGGCATGTGGGAAAGCATCAGTAAGTACATCTCTTTACAATTAAGAGTTTGATATGTATCAGTAAGGTGGTAAGAATAACACTCTTTTAAACATTTGGGATTTGGCAGAGAATAGTGAAACTTCGGTATGAACACTAGATGTTCATGTCCTGACCCAAAATACAGTTGAAATGTTGAGCACAAAATTTGTCCTAGCGTGTCCAACCAAGAGGTCTGCAGTGGGACAAAGCAACAATGCTCAAAATACTTTGCCTTTAGAAAATTCCAGCTATCGAAATATCATAAAAACTGGATTTAAAGATGCTGAACCAAAGAAGCAAAACAAGCTCCTCTAACCAAAAGCATAAAAGCTTACTAGCCACAAAAATGTCACAAGACACATGTGCTAGCACCACGATGACTTTACATCAACAAAGCTAAAACCCAAAAACTCAAAAACACGTGCTTCTACCAAAGCTGCTAGACTTCAACCTGAACCCAACATTCAAAGGTAACTAAATCAGTTTTATATAAATTCCAGTCACCTACTTCCAAAAACAGTTGTACGCCTGATCATCCTGAGGCGTGCCTGACTCGATTTAACCCCAAACCATGTTCAGTAATAGCCCAGCTCCTTGCATCTACTGCTCCTTCAAAAAAAATGTGCAAAATGTATCATGGCCCCCTCATTGAACATGGAGAGCAGGCAAGAGCTACTGGAAAATAAAATCAAGAATCTGGATGGGCAATAGGCAAACAAGAATTAATAGAACTAGAAACCATTTAGAAACCATTTTTAAAAACAAGACAACAAGACTAGAAATACTAATTCCCCAAGCAGCAGACAGAGAGGGAGGGACATCACAATCTTATTTCAAAAGAAACTCTTAAGCAGCTGACGATGAACATGAACTGGTGTTTTGTCTGGAGTTATTTTCTCTGACAGCCTTCTGTCCAGTTATTAGATATAAAAACAATGGCAGACCAGTTATATCACCACTAAGGACACCTAATTACTTGCTGTAATGCTGCATTGGTTGTGTGAAAGTTTTTATCATAGCACCGTGGCACAAGTAATTGCCAGGCATCTTGTATTTTACAGTAGGGTCTTTGTGTATAATTTTAAACCAGGCCATCGTGCTTCCTTTTGAAGTTTAAATTAATCGAAAAACACTGCTAGACTAATGGAAACTGGCATGACGCACAGAGACAGCAATTATGAATATGACTGGAGGTTATACAGTGAGAGGCATGAAAGGTCAAGCATAAAGTCATTAGTGTGCCACACAGAGAGTCTGTTTAGACTCCCCTAAACTCAATTGTTATGGTCATTTTCGCTGTAGAGAAATGGAATCACGTATGTATTACCAGTGCCTCTTATTTTTACCCACAAAAAACAAGTATCAATCAGGGCTTTGGAACATAACCTTGGATCTCCAAATATGATGCTATGATCTGATCAGAAGACGAAAGTAAACACTTTCAAGAGCCATTTGAACATGTTTGACTTGCAAAAATGGATGTCCTCCCTGTTTGATTGCATTATACTAATAGAGCTCTTTTGGAGGATGTAATTAAGTGGAGTTTATAGTCTTAGATTAAAGCATCCTCTAGATCACAGGCAATGTTAATGGAGTGATGCATTTTCACTTGAAACCAGATGGGAGCACATCACAACAGAACAAAACATCATTGGCTGCAGTAATGGGCAGGGCTCCACTATTACCATGCAAAAGAGAAAACATCTTCATAATAAATGACTCTCAAATGAGTAAGAGAGAGAAACAGTAAAGCAACAAGAAAAAAAAAATTTTCCTCTGCATTTAATTTAAATGAAAATGTCAGTGTGCAGAACATTTGCAAAGGAGGAATAGAAGACTGTGAATATAAGTTTTAAATTTGAACTAATCAATAGAAAACAAGCTCATGGGTGTGTTCGTTTGCTTCAATAGCTGTTACTGTCATCTCTTTCTTGACGTTGCTCACACGTCTTTTGCAGTTCTCAAGTATTCTCACATGTTAACCAAACTCCCCTCTGGGTGCATTCACTCACTGCTGTGGGGGCTCTAACATGTTTTGCTTGGGAATGATCAGAAATGCTGGTTAGCCAGAACTTATGTAGTGATAACTGTAACTTCATATTTAGTGTTCATGCCATTGAAAGAAACCCAGCAGTTGCAGTTAGCTTCCATTTTTAGCAACAGTTAAAGGAGATTCGAGTAATTAAACATTAGACCTGAAATCAGTCAAGAGAATGTAACATTTGCGCAATAGGAACATGAGCATTTACAGTGTGTGTGAGCAGTATTGAAAGATTACTCTGGGTACATACTGTAACAGTATCCTAGCTACAATTTGGTGAAGGCAAAGGAAAAGAAATCTTTCTGCTCATTCCTGTGCCAGTGCTTGTCGTGGGCCTGACAACAGCTTCATAAGTTTCAGCAGAGATTGGTTTGATCTAAATTTGAAATACAAATTGGCTTAGTGACAGGTAATGTGATCTCAGTAACGCTGTCACGGCCATTTAAAGGATACTGAACTTTAGCACAGTACGACGTGTATCTCACATGTGTTGGGGCCACCCAAAAATGCTGAACAGCCACTCCTCAATATTAACTTTTCCAGTCAGGCAAATCAGGCCTGAAATAGAGTAACATTATATCTGCAAATAAATTGCACTTTAGGGGCACATTTATAAATACAGACCAGACCTCATGGTACTTCATAACTGTCTCCCATTAATCAAACTGGACAAGATATAAGTTCAGTTTGTTACATGCTGTGAATGAGATACTATATGTTTTTGTACATACAGAAATACATTTGAACAGGGCTGTTATCTTGCTCTTAATAAGAGTCCCTCTAGATAGCACATGGGGGGGCAGGGCCTCTTGCTGTGCAGGCAGCTGCTTCACATCTGGAACTTAATATAAACATCATGGCCAATAAAATCATTCCATTTCCTTAATTACTATTCCTGTCATTTCCGCACTAAATGAAAAGTTATTAATTCAGGGCCAACACAAACATGCTTCTCCAATACAAGGAGCTGCTCCTGAAGCGTCGCCACCCTGACTACAGGCCGCTGTCACTGGACTGGAACCACAAGCTCCTGCCTCGCTCTGCCAGTGTGTGTTTTGTGTGGATCTGGATATGTGAGTGTGTATGTATGTATGAGGAACAGAGGCCAAGGCGCTGCAGACCTGAATGGAACACAAGATGGCGTCTTGTTTTCCATCTCATCCAAATGTTCCCACTGGTGCCAGTATAATCATGACAGGCACAACCCGTCCTGTTTCATCTCTTTCCGTCTCCTTTCCTTCCCCCTCCCCTCCACACTCCTCCTCTTGTTCTTTTTGCTGTTTCTCAGTGTGTTCAACACATGCTCTGCCACCCTTTCTCCACCCCATTTATACTCTTCCCTTACATCCACTCTCTCCCTCAGGTTTCTCTGACATGCCTCCCATGTTGGATAGCAGGCTTGTTAACATGATATATAGGGTGATGATAGGACTTTGGAGATGTTCGGAGAGGATCTGTCTGTAATGTTGCCAAAATAAGTACAAATACTCACTGCAGCTATACATGTTCTAAGGGAGAAATTGCAATCTCGCACAGGGTCATATGTCATTAAGCAAATTTTCAGCTGAAACGTTCCTCACAGCGCATCATTATCATCCATGCCTGGCAGTCAGAATGCTTCCCATTGATTTCAAAGCTGCTGCTGCTGTTAGACATATCCAAAGGGCATGCATGAATGGAGTGAATATAGAGCCATTTGGATGGGACTCTTTGTAAAACACCACATGCCAAATGCATCTTTGTGTCAGCACAAATGCCAGTGTATGTGTGTCCTTGTTGAGCTTGACTCACAAATTACCATCTTCCCCTGTAGGCAAAATAATGCTAATATCATGTAGATCATGACGTATGTGATTTGACACGGTGCTAGCTACTCTGATTCCAGCCGAACCCATTCACACACCATGAGAGGAAGAGGATTTGGTGCGCGACACATATACTTACACAAAAGACGCATGTATGCACTCAGATACCACCAGTTTTGTAGTCAATGCTTTTGCTCCACCACACACAATTAAAGTCCCAATTAAAGGCCATTATGGGTTTTCCACTAGCAGCAACCACAGGGAGAGCAGCTCCACGGCTCGCACATTGCGGGCACACAGATGTCTCCTGTGTTGTCATCCAAAGGAACTCAGACTCATCCACAAACTTTATGATCATAATTACTGATCAAAATTTAAGTGCAACAACAATATAAAGTCAGAAGATGGCAATAAAAAAAAGTTGGAGTGATTCCGGTAAGTGGGGCCAAGTGGGACTATCAGAGGGAAGTGTTTGTGAGATGTTCATCCCGAGGAGAAAAGTGTGATGACAAGCAGTGACTGAAGCCATTTTCTCCTACAGCCTATTCATCTCCGATGAACCACAAGAGGGAGGCATTTCCCTGGTATTTTACTGAAAGTGACAGTTCTATTAAATCTGATTGAGAATATTAAATAAAAAGGCCACATTTTCATGCTTATCCTTTCTTACGCAATTGTTTCTCTGTTTCCCACAGCCACATTCACCAATAGATTTCAGTTCTCACCACAGATGAAAGCACTGGGCTCCATATCTGCTGTGAAGCATCCATTCACCACCATACCCACACACAAGTTCAACACGAGTGTCTCCCCTTGAGCGGGGCCCAAAATTGTCATGGGTTTCCGCTTCTGAGTTCCCATCCTCTTACCCAGTGACCTTAATGAGAGAGT
This sequence comes from Seriola lalandi dorsalis, assembly GCF_002814215.2. Taxonomy (NCBI): domain Eukaryota; kingdom Metazoa; phylum Chordata; class Actinopteri; order Carangiformes; family Carangidae; genus Seriola; species Seriola lalandi. Next base: position 95,469 of record NW_019522679.1, read on the forward strand.
TAAGTTCTCACTTGGCTAAACAATACGCTGTTGTAGAGGGCTGTGATAAGAAGTGGCCAGTCAACAGCCTCTGGACATGCAGCTGTGTAGGCGAACAGACTTCCCTATCTGTCCCCGGCATGACACGCAAAATCAGTTGCTAGATCAAATAACTTCACACACACAGGCACACGTGTCAAAATGCATGTGGCTGCGCACAGTTACACACACACACACACACACACACACACACACACGCACACGCACACACACACACACAAAAGTGAATCCCATTCCCACCCAATATTGTGCTCTGAGAACCAGCAATCTGTTTAGCACAAAAACTGCAGAGGCTCCTTTCATCTCGAGTTCAAGGCACAGATGATCTAATTCCAAATCTGATGATGAACAAACCAGTGCCAAGTAGCTAAAACAAGTGTCAACAACAACACCACTGTGAACTGCTGAGTGATAAATGAGCTCTTTCTTCGTGGTCAGTATGGTTTATTCTCTCAACTATTTAGGGCTTAAAAAGATCTTTTATATTCATGAACAAATTTATTTTGTGAGCAGAAAATGTTAATTTAGTCATTTTCAAGGTGGAGAGTATTTTCCCCTGGGAATATGAAAAGTAGAATTTGTGGTGTGAGAAAATGCAACAAGATATTGGTATGTTTTAAACGTTCTAATTTTTTTTTTCATTCATTCATTTTACTAATTGACCATGTAAAAAGCAAAGGCTCCAGAACATCCCCTAAATGGAACATTTTTATACATACACTACAACTAGTTCACAGATCTGGTCAAAAGGCAGTCTTTCAAACTGCAACAACAATTAGAGCAGGTCAATAAGACCAGCGGACCACGGCCTCAGTCACATCAGCATCAGCTGAGTTTGAACCAAACGCATTCATTCTAATGGATTAGCATCAAAGAATTAGCACAGAGACAAGAAGTATTTGTGCTGTGCTTTCATATATAGATGTAATTTGAAAAAATGGGGAAAAGCTTAAGAATAAATCAGGTATTTTCTCCATTTCTATACCTTTTTGGATTGGTCGCACAAACCTCCATGAGTCCCAGCTTTGTTATATATGAGAGAGGTCTCTCTCCTACCACTGGGTATATCCAAAGAAGAATCTTAACTTGCATTGGCATTTATTTCAGCATTAAAGGTGAACATAAATGAATGAAGTTTAGCATGCTAACCAGCTAGTCCTGGCCTGTTGCCATTACATAACACTAATTTGTACCTCAAGAGACGATAGTGAATCACTGTAGCATCCAGTCTGCCCTCAGCTCAATATAAGAGGGTGAAGAAGTAGGGCTGGCCAGAGGCCGTTTTCTAAGCCCTTGTCAATCATGTTTAAGTTATCGAACAGTAAATGCAACAATGGCTGAAACGCTTGTCAAGCGACCATTAGCAACCCCACCACCCACTCCCAGCAAGAAACCACATTCAGTGGCAAAGAAAAACAGTGATAGAAATAGAAGCATTGTAATATTAAACAATATTAACAATGGACTTCCCACTGCTGGAGAAAGCTATTGGCATGTAAATGAATGAAGTTTGATGAACTCACAATGTTATTTTTAGACTTGTAAGTAAACAGCTGTTAATGCGAACATTGGCTATGTAGTGATAGAAAATATTTACATATAGCACCTTTAATGACTGATTAGCCAGCACTGGAAGAGCCAGACAAAGCCAGATTTTGCTAAATGGTTGAAATCAATGATGGACATAGTCTCTTTTAAATCTCTGATCTTTCTATGAAGTTTGGTCTCATTTTTAAATTGTATATAAAGAGAATTAAATATTTCTATTATTACTATTTTTATTTTGAAACTGTGCCATCCAATTTTGTTGTATTTATGTATTTGATTTGTAGTTTATATGTGTATTTATCTTGTATGTGTATTAGCTCATCAGTTTCACCGTGCTACTCTTTGGTATTACCAAGCACTACAGGCAGTGGTCATCAGAGCAGGTACAGGGAGGCAGTATCTAGCACAAGGGCTACAACACTGAGGTAACATAGGCATCCTGGCAAATACTGGCTGAGAGTTGCCCTATAAAACCATTGTAAAGGCTTTTTTAATAATGAACAGTAGAACGGGCAGGAGACTGAGCTGTGGCTAGAAACTCAATAGTGACGACTGTTGTGCAGGTGAGGAATGGCAGGCCTGAGGTGACAACAAAGGCCACTACTGTTTGCACACAAAAGGGATAAATCAGAGGCAGAGGACAGAGCCATGGCATGCAACCAAACCATGACAACTGAACACAATTAATGACAAAAACAATTGCTGGTATTAGAACAGACTTTAAAAAAAAAATGCTTTTTTAAAGTGTAAAAATTTCCAGTGTGGTATTGGCACTATTTGGCCCGTCAAGTTATAATGGGTCTGCGGGTGACTTGTAGTCATTAAAACCAGACGCACACGTGGGAGCGCTGAACAGGACAGGGAAAACAATGACGGATATTCCAGAGTCAATGAACTGTCTCAGTCAGACAATCTGCAGCGATGTTGGGTTATGTGTGTGAGTGAATGAGGTGTTTCCCCTAATGTGGGCTATAATCTGACCCTCTTTGGAGGAGCAGGCGGAGTGCTGTGGAAAATATTCAGCTCAAATTCAAACTGGAGGTCCATTTTTAAATCTTGTACATGCAGGGGAAAAGAGAATTGCTATCGAACCAGGAAGAAACAAAAAAAAACAAGAATGTAGAGAAAGACTAAAAAAGAATATTTGCAGAAATGGAGGGATAAAAAAGGAAAGAAAAGGGGAGCATTAAGCAGTACAAGCTTGAGCCATGTGTAAACAGAGTATATAGAAACCAGATAGGGGCCAATCCTAAAGGTAATATACAGAGAGAATGTGTTTAGCAGAGTCCATTAAAGCCAAAAGCCTCTGAGGGAACGTTTCTAGCCAGACATGGGACTCTGATGGAGGTAGCCAAGACACTCTAACTCCAGGTTAGCCTCTCACTCTGAGTAATGGACCAGGGTGTTTTCAGACTCCCATGGCCCCTCGTGAGCCCCTCCGAGCCCCTATGATGAAGTTAGAGAGCCAGCAGGAGCGTCACGGCAGAGAGAATGAGCTGTGCCCGTCTCCTGTTGCTGTTGAATGTAATTTCGGATCGTATTGCAGCGGAAGCACAACTGACAGAGGAGGAATATATCGAATTCAGCTCAGACATCACAATAATATTGAGTCTTGTTTATAAACACACTTTCAGGATGCTGCGGGAGTATCATTCGTTTGAAAGCCCCGGTGCTGAGCAGAGAGCTTCAGCGTCCTGACAGCAAAGCCTGAAAGAGGTGTGATATTATGCCATTTGATAAGGCTGCTGTGAATTTGTTCTGGGCTAACAAAACATAACTGATCCATAATTTAGGTATTTGGATAGACATTTCTTTTTCAGCATATCAATACAGTTTTAACAGTCAACTGGTTATTTCACTGCTAAAATATTTCATATATACTTCACGGAAGGAATTCTATTTGTTACGAATGGATAATACACAATAATTCTAGTTCTGCCAATAACTTTGTATATGTGAACAACAGTAGAGTCCACAACCATGCTAATGGTGCTATGGGAATGGATTTAGACACAGTGGTCCTTTGAGCTCAATACTAATGTCAGATTGCTAACATGCTTATGTTGACAATGCTAATTTGGTATATTGTTTACTCTGTTCCACATTTTTGCTTAGTATGCTACTATGTTAACAGTTGCTAATTAGTACTGAACATAATTCAACTGAGGCTAATGGGAATGTCAGTGTTTTATGATGAAATACTTCAGGGATCACCAGAGTTATGAAAATTCATCCTGAGAGGAAACATTTGCACTAAATTTGTAGACAATCCATCTACTAGTTGTTGAGACATTTCACACCCCAAACCATAATTATTAATCTCATGGTGGCATCAGGCAAGAAGTCAGGGGATCAGCAAAGTCATTAAGATTCATCCTCTGGGTGTCATGGATATCTGTACCAATTTCCATGGCAATCCATGTACTAATTATTCAGATAAATCAGTCTGGATCAAAGTGATTTACTGACTGACTGACCAAAATTGGCATCCATAAAGCCATGCTGGTTAGCAAAGCTAAAAACAAGATCAATTAACCTTCACCTGACAAACAAGATAAATCCTCCCTCTCCTTTCTTGTCATTCACTGCACCCCCATGCCTTTTCCTCAGTGGTTAACCAATTCTTGGCTCGTTTCTCCAGTACGACGCCATCGCTATTATAATGCCATCATCCCTGCCTGCCAAGCCATAGAAAATGATGTCACTTCCACCCTTGGTCATGGTGGTTTGGGTTTGGCCACTGGTGCATGTGACAATTTGTGCCCTACTAGGAAGCCCTGAAGCTTCCAACTTGGCACCCAGCCAAGATATCCACACCCTCTCCCAGCCTCACAGCAAGGCACCCATTGATGCAGCTGAATGTTTTAATTCAGCAGACAGCTTCTGACTATGCCCTTATTTTTGCATACGTTCTTTTTAATACTTCCATGTTAAATATCCCCCCCCCCCCCTTTTCTTTCCCCGTCATGCTGCGCATCGTCTCCACTCCTGTCATTTAGCCCATGGCTTTGTAGTCGTGTTGCGAGGCGGAAAGGAGCTGGGCAGGGCGAGGCGCAGGCCCAGCGGTGGCTGATCTATGACTTCTGGAGAGGAAACACAGCACAGGCGATGAGAGAATGTGGAAATGTACGCATGGCACAATGCCCGCTGGGCCCAGCCCACTCTGCACTGTGTTTAGAGGCAGCCTTTCTTCTCGTGCCAGGTGGGTGGGGGATGAAAGAGGGCACTGGGGGGCTGGCGGGTGGACACAGGCCTGGGATCAAACACCAGAGAGGCAGTGGAGGGTGGTGGTGGTGGTTGTGGGGGGTTCGGTGGTTGTGGGATGAGTGTGAGGAGTGGTCAATTGGCTGAGCGGCTTTAATTTATATGATTAATTGTTGCACAAATCGTCCATGCATTTCCTTTGGCTTTTTTTCTCCCCTCTGTTAGTGTTTATGAGGCTTCTCCATTTCTGGTTTTGGAATATCTCTGAGGCCATTAATGCCCCATTCATTAAAATGTTACATACTGTGTTTCATTTCCTTTTCTGATACCACTCAAAATGACACACAGCATTCAACTGAAAATACATCCTGTGCTGTTTATCCTATAAAAGGCTCCACAAAAAGAGGTGAGGTATTTTTAGTTTCAGTCATGTTTTAAATTGCTACTTCATGTGTACTAGCAAGCATATTCAATAGACTATACCACTTTTCACCATGACGATGTCTGTAATTTGCCACCCTGCAGCATCACTGTCCAAACTCTGATTCTGCATACTGTATTTGAGGTTGGGAATTTCACATACATACTTGCAATGTGACTAAGAGCAGGGGCAGATGCCTTTGTTGTCCCCATAGTATCTCATTATCCCGGCCCTTGCAGCACAGGCGTGTGGGTTCTCAGCGGGGAACCCCATCCCAGAGTGTGGTGGCGAGGATGGAACAAACCAACCACCACTCGCAGGCTACGGCCGGATGGGGAGGGAGGAAGACGACACTCATCATTTGGAGGTTTGGGTCTGATTGCTTCCCCTTGTGAGGGACTTAACTGTCCCCACTGGGAATGCGGTCCTTTTTACACCCACGCCTACAGACATGGAGGGGGAGAAAGAGGTGTAAGAATACAAAATTAAGTAAGAAATACAGCCATGAGGAGTGAAGCTGACAGTGCAAAACAAGCTCCCTGAGTCGAGTCTCAAAAAACACATGAATAAAATATGCATGAATTCAGTCTATAAAAAGATATATATATTATATTGTGGGAATAAGTCATGGGAATGACTGAGTACTGATTATGGTGAGGGAGGAATTTAGCTTTTTAAATATTCTACCAAACAAAATGACTCAACTAAGTCCATTCAAACATAAGATTTTTTTAAATTATTAATTATCACCTATCTCTTCAGTTTCGCTCAACTATCCAGACCTTTTTCGCGTCTTTCAGCTCACTGGTTTGGTTTTCCAGCCTGCAAGTTTACTGTTTTGGTTCACCTTCACCACCGTCATGTTTTTGGCCACAGCAGGCAGCTGTTCGCTCGCTAAAAAGACTGTTATGTGAGTTAGTGCAGACGAAAAACAAAGATAAAAGGAGAGCGAATATTGGAATCCTAATATTGCTCCGTAACTGATGAATATATAAATAGGCAACTGTTTGTTAACAATGCATCAACTTAGAAGGTTATGAGACATCAGTGTTGTGTTCACAGATTGTTTCCACTGCCCCAAGTGACTAAAAATGTGTTATTCCAGGTTTAACATGTGCACATACCAAAAGCACTCACTGATGTCAAAGTGGAGATTTGGTGGAAGTTACATTATTGCATGACAAAAATGTCAGTGTCTGTCAGTGATCGAAACCAGACATTGTTTGGGGGATTTCTGACTGTACCTCTGAAATTCAACCATGTTTGAAAGCCAACCATATTTCATACAGAAATCCATGGGCTGGAATTACATAATCAATGTCGTTGGTAGTCGTTCCTGTTCTGAAGCGGCGGGGCCTTGCCAGTCGTCGTGGTTACTATAAAAACTAATCATTTCAATTTCCTTGTATCTTATTTCATTCATTTACTTTAATCACAGTCTGTGGGAGGCGCCAACGTTTCCTCATGAGTGGCGTCTGCTAAAGAGAGCAGAAATTTAGAACAGGTTTTTTTTCAGCTGGCACTGGGGCAGAGACATCCATACTACTGTATTTAATGACTGCACTGGAGTTCAAGCGATTAGAGCTCATCTTAGACAAGCGGGATGTCCTTTTGATCTTTGAATCCTGCAAACGAAGTCAAGGGGAGGGACAGAGACGAATCACCTGCGGTTTTGGAAATCATTTACAATGGACTGGCTTTCCAGACTGATAGGGGGTGAAAAAGGCTTGATCTTTGTTGGATCTACTGTTTCAGATTCCCTATCTCTCTGTGTCTCTCTTTCAGCAAGTGTGTGTGGGGTAAAAAAAGAAAGAGAGAGAGAGAGAGACTGGCTTGGGTTTCCCCAAAGACTAATAGACATGAATTCTTTCAAATAGAAAAAAAATGCACTGCAGTAAAACAATGTAAGCATGAGGCCAGCAGCATGTGGATGATTGTGATCGCTGAACTGCCTGGCACTGTGGCAGTCTCGGGCCAGTGAAGAATTATGGCCTTCGTCTGCTCCATTAATTAACAGCCATTCAGACAGGAAACCAGAGCCAGCACTACAGTTTGCTTTCATGTCTCATCCCATTTGCCTGCAGAAACCAAATTTTTCATTATTTACTGTATCACTTCCAGACTGATGATCATCAATATTGCGTAAATGAAGGGGTGGGGGTGGGGAATGGGGAGGGTGAAATCTTTTAGGAAAAGGTTTGAAGTGCGTAATAGTTTGCTGCTGAAATATTGGCCTGCGGTACGTGCCGTTAGTGAAACCCTCAGTGGGCTGTCACAGCGTGACATGAAAAAGGCGGCCTTGTACAGCCACACGTCCAGGCGTAACAATAATGAACCTTGGGGACTTTGAGAGCAGAAGGAAAGTGGATGCAAGTGTTTTATGATCTGGCAGTGCCGCGGACAAAGCAAATAATCGCCAGACACAGAGGAGCAGGTAGTTTCACTTAACCTCTGCTCAGGGCTGAGCGCCAACTTAACTGGAAGCACATGGCTGCAGAGCACATTAGATAGAGGGAGAGGGGCAGAGAGAGACTGATTATTCCTATTAACTGACCTCCCAATTAAATATACATTACAGTGCAGGTGTAAGAGAGCGACCAACCTAATGACTCTGTTACCACACAGTAGCCGGCCCTTTGTCGCTGTATACAAGCCTACTGTAGACAGTTACTCATGTTACCCAGGTCGCACCGGCAAGTGGTAACAAAGAGGATTTGAGAAAGTCACAGCTCTGGCGGATGCCTCGGTGTACCTGCACGGTCAAATGGAAGAGAGAGCATACATCTCGTGGACTGTGGTCTGCTGTTTACTGGATGTCTGTGGCCTGTGGCTTTGTCTCCCTCCCATTAGTGTGTTTGGTGTTGTTCGCATGCCGACTGGCCCTACAGTAAATGCTCCTTATCGGTCGGCCACTCCTGAGGGCACCGCAGCCACAGAAACCCCTGAGACGGTGTAGGATGGATGAGGTGTGTACATGAGGGCAAGCGAGAGAAAGTGTGTGTCCAGGCATGCCTGTGAGTGCGCATACATATGAGTATTCAAGTAAGATGACATTATATGATGATATTGTGTTGTTTCAGTGTGATGTTGAGGGTCAGACTCAGCGGTAGTGACCATCCATCTTACAGGCCTGGAGCTGCCTGTCGCACTGCCTAGGTTAACTTCTCCTCTGGCCAAGTGCTGCTATCAGGTTCCCCCATGTGGTTCCACTTAGACCGCCAGGGGCTCCAGCTACAGTCTGCAGACAGCCTCGCAGGCCACAGGGCAGGAGTGGTGCAGGGAAAGGCCCCACTGAACTGGCTCAATAACCCACATCGTGGCACACATCTCATTGCTAGCAACCTCTTTGCTGCTTGACTGCCCTAAGTGAATGTGTTACTGTCCACTGATCATTACTGGGCTTCTTTGTTTTCTTGGGATGATAGGATCAGGTCAGGTTAGAGGGTGACACTACAAAGTAAAAGATTATGCTGATTTTAACATCAATGTATCAATAAATAATAAAAAAAACCCACACATGATTTGGATGAAATGCTTACTTAACTTTAGTCAGACGCAGCAGCAAAATAAAATTCAGAGGAGAAATTTTACTAGAGTTATGATTTATGGGACCAATGCACAGTTTGGTGGTGAAATTACAGCTTTCTTATGACACGCCCTACTGTATATATTCCCAGCCCTTTCTGCCTCAGCCCGTCCTTCTGTCTCTCATCCCTCCTTGTCCCCCCTCCACCACTTACAGTCTATCACTGTATATTTTTATTGATGAGGCGGGACAGCGCCCCAATTCCAATATAGCTGGGGACATTTGATATGCACACCCCACCCTTAAAAACAAAAAAAGAAAAGAAAAATGTACCTCAGCCTCCCTCTCTCAGTCCAGAGACTCAACTCCATAACAGCATGGCCCTAATTTCTCTTTCCAGTCATGGAATATGATAATTTTCTTATTTGCAAGAAATATCAATTGCTCAAGGCGGACACATAATCATTGGGGAGGAAGGGAGAAGCTACCTGTGTAATGTGCTTAACAGGCTAACCCATTTAGCCACAGGCGCTGTTTGAAAATGAGAAAGTGCTGATGGTCAAAATCAATTTTCCCTGTGTCCAAATTACTCCCTGCCCGGCTTAGAATTTCACCTAAATGGCCAAACCTTAAAACACTGATACTAATTCTATCATATTAGAGCCTGGTCATATAGTTGAAGTTATTGCTAATGCTATTTTGCTGTATTTATTGATGTAGCTAGATGACTCGAAGGCCAGGGAGCAGAGAGTTCTGTTACTGCCTTTGTGTTTGTGTGTGTAGATGCATATCAGTACAACTCATGCACTGTACATGTAGCCATCAGGTTTTAACAAGGATGTCGGACTCTCACGGGTTCATACATCTCAAATATCATGAAAGAAAAACCATATAAAAGGTTGTAATTTCCATATTATACAACACTGAAAGCTTCCAACAGAGCAGTGCCTTTAGTTGTCCCTAAACAACAGATCACCATCTTTATTTTAAGACTTCCTTTGTTTCTTAGTAACTGTTTATAAAGGAGTTTATTTGGATATGGTAATATCTTCAGAAATTTCCTGGCATTATATTATAATTACAGCGAACATGAACAACAAGTAAGAAAAGTTAAGATGGGGTTGTGAGAATATATTATTTCTAAAATAATTCAGTCAGAAATGACTTCGACCTACAGGACCAAAAGGTTGGTAGGCTAAGCTTCTAAATTTAGACCTGCAAGTGACCTAATACTGTACATTGTCATTGTACCTACGGGTCAGTATGTGTGTGGTCTTTTGATCAGCAGCCAAAAAGTCAGCTTGTCAAACAACAAGTTATAAGCAGTACAGTTTAACCACTAATTGAAATTGAATTGTATGCTTTTAAATTTCATTGTAAATTAACATTTAATCTGAACTCTTGAGACTAGTTTGACATTTTGGTAATTATCCTTATTTGCTTTCTTGCTGAGAGTTAAGATCAATACAACTGCCATGTTTGTGCCCTATGAAGTCACAGCCAGCAGCCGGTTAGCTTAAATTAGCATAAAGACTGGAAGCAGGGAAACAGCTAGCCTGGCTCTGTCCAAAGGCAAAAAAATGTCTTTCAGCACCTCCAGAGCTCACTAATTAACACATTTTACCTCATTTTTGTAATCTGCACAAAAACCAAAATGTTTATGGGCAGAGCCAGGCAAGCTTTTTCACCCTGCTTTCAGTCTTTGTGCTAAGCTAAGCTAATTGTCTCCTGGCTCTAGCTTTGTATTTAGAGCACATGTATGAGAGCGGTATCAATCCTCTCATCTAACTCTCAGCAAGTATGTGAATGAGCATATTTGCCAAAATATGCTCAGTGTACAGAAAAGACAGTCCATTAATCAACATTAAACAGAGAGGGTGACAAAGCTTTTCCCACTGTAGCTCTGACACTGTGGCAGAGCCTTTCTAAAAACATTGCACAGCAGTCTGTATTTTAAACAGCCTGCGAGGACGTGCTTGACTGACCTGTCCTTCATGTTTGTGTGTCTGAAAACTGTCTGTCATTTGCTTTGTTTATATTAATGACATGTGATGCTCGCACTAGAAATGTGCTACAACATTTAAATAAACTTTACTCCCTCACTCAGTGGATCTCTGCCTCAACTTTTCCAATTATAAAACCAGAATCCTGACAGTTCTTTCCAAGAAAATATTTTTAGACATTAACAGCTTCTTATGAACTCAATCAAACTGGCCTCTTTTATTTTTATGTAACTACTATATAATTACTGGACTTTTTCTTAGAAAGTTAAATAAACAGGCCTTTACTGACAGTGCCTATTGCACTTTTCCTCCATTTTGAATATAATAAATATATAATAATGGTTCCAGGAAACTTCTTAGTATAAACTCCTTTCTTAAAATTAATAGGAAACTGAAGGGTTTCCTAATTTTGTCATGCACAGTGTGAGATTGAATGTGAGTAAGTGAGACAGATGGTTTTCATGTCAATTTATAAATCTTAATATTCACATGCAACATTCTGGTTTTACATGTAGACTTGAAGTCACCATAATCAGCACACGTTTTTGAGCCCATCTAGCCATCGCTGTAAGAGTAAAGGTTATGGCATCACTGTCAATGATGGTTTTTGAAGGACTTGAACTCAACTGGTGACACTATCTAAAAGAGCTTTAAGACCTGCGTTGTGACTTGCAGTTTGCTTTGGATAAGATTTGCCGTGGACTTGTTTGTACTTTGCTTGGGACTTGCTGGGACAGACCTGACTTGTCTTCCCCCTGAGACTTAAAAAAAGCTCTGGTCAGGACTATAGATCTGTGGATTCGGGGTTAGGTTGGCTTGTGGCCATGGCCCGTCCACCTGGGCTTGCCACATCATAAACAACAGCTGTGTGTCAGGTCTGCTACTGTATCAACATCACCACACTGGCCACTGGCTGGAGCCGCACATAGGTATTATATCCATGAGACTTCCTGCTGGAGGACAGCCCTCTAAACACCAAGGCCACTGTCCAGGAAGTCTGGTACCCCATCTGACACCAAGACATTAAAGGGTGACTGCAGAGCAAAGAACTACTCAAAGACCTGTCTCAGTGGGTGTTTGACTTAATCTATGATGGTTTTACTTGCAGTTTCTTAATAATTAAATGACTTTAACATGCCCTTGCCCCCTCACACTTTCTCTGTGCAAATTCCCAGGGCTTGAGATAACATATCTGTTGCAGCTCTGATTTATCTGTTGGGCCCTGTCTGCTGTGCAGAGTGCAGGTCAGCCTAATAACCTTTGTCAGCTCTTTAGGCGTGAAGAAGGTATATTGTAACCATTTGGGCAGAAACGGGCCGGCTTTCCCGATATTGACTCAAACACACAGAGGGGAGAAGGAGGGGAAGCGCAGAATAAAGTGACACTAATGGAACATTGATGACAAAACAAGGCGCGCACAGGGACCACTTTCTAACGTTTTTAATTCTTAATGTCGTCGCCTCGGGTTTCAACATATCTTGGGCCGAGGCAGCTGCTTGCGCCCCGGAAGGATCTGGCACGAGGATTAGGATTTCTTCGCGAGGAAATGGTCACATGATTTACTGTTGCTGTAGAGGCGCTACAGGTGCCAGCGCATGAGGAGGGAGGGATAAGATGACCGAAAACTCGTCTCTTTGGAACCACACTACGCTCTTCTCCCTGCTCCGGAATCAGCTCTATCGTGACTGGGCTGAGAGATCGGAGCGTCACCCTATACTTTGAAAACACACTTTGATGGCAATTAAATATTAATATGGGGAATCATAGCCTGAGAGCTGTATCCACATTACATGGAGCATGCAAATCGCTCCAATCAGTGAGCCAACCGAAATAGCATCTGGAGAGCTGTATAAATAAGACCATGGTTATCTTTAATATCATTAATATGGACTAAACCAACTGTGGAGGGAAAAAATAATATAAAACTGGGAGGCAGTTACTGTAATTATTATTATTTTGTTTTAATTTGCATGTGAGTATGCAGTGTATAGTTGCGTTGACCTTGCTTATGTCACTAGCCACTGTTAACTGTCTTTGTTTTCTCCATTAGACTCAAATGTCAAAATAAAAGCCTTTCAGATATGTGGACTGCAAAGAGGAAGGGTGTGGAAATCAGAAAAAATTCTCTTCTCTCTCCTCTTCATCTCTGTTCCACACAAACACACGTTCAAACGCAGTCATCTGCCTTTTCTCTTGGTTTCTCTCTCCCCTCCATAATCAGGCCTGGTTTCCTCCCAATAGGAAAACATCCCTCTTTCCTCCTCGCCTGCGTCTGTCAGCGATTCTGTGTGGGCCTGGACTCAACTCAGGCTGTGACCAAAAATATCCCCCCATGGCTCCTCTGAATGCGACCGGCCACATAGACCACAGGCACACAGCCCTAAAAATACAGAGCCGCTCAGCCACAGCTCCCCTCGTTCATTCATTAGCACTGAACAGACTCGGGAGCTAACAGAGGGAAAGCAGAGAGATGGCTGTGTCCATGAGGTGATGCATTGTTCAAACAACTCTCACAGTAGGTGTGGAAAAATAATGTCTGTCTACTATGAGACAATTTCAGATCTCATCCACGCCCAAGAAAAAACTCATGTCTTTTGCCAAAAGAGCGCATCTTCAGATCAGTGCCAGATACCTGCCTTCAGATTTTAGCCTGGAGACAAAAACTTCCTCTAGCTATGATTCAATATCTAGTGCCAGTGGTGGCGTGGGAGAAATTCATTAAAAGTCGTAAAGCAGTCTCACCAAAATGATTGATTGCCCTCAGGCTGGCTCTCACAGCTAACTAGTGTCTCGTCACATAGTGCCACCCATCATCTCCTTGATCTGATGATAGTGAGAGAGAAGGAGAGAGGTGTGTTTAATTGCAGCATTATTGTTGAATAAAGAAAGGTTATTTGTCTGCATTCCTCTCCTTCTGTTCAGTTGCTTCACTTCCCTGCTGTGTGCGATGCCAACTCAAGTGTTGGGCGGCTGCTCGATGTGTGGGCACCGTTACTTACACATTCCGTTCCTCTAACTCGCCAACAGACGGGACAGGCCCGGGCCAAATCACATGATGTGTGTGTTTGCGTACAGTGTGAGTGGAAGAGTCTATTTGTGAGATTATATTTGCAAAAATATGAATATGTTTTCATGGAGGCTGAGTTTATATAGATGTGTTCTGTGTTTGAGTGTTTGTCTGTGCGTGTAGCAGAGAAAGCCTGCTGCATATTTGTGTTTTTTAAGTATGTGTAAGAGTGTGTGTGTGTGTGTGTGTCTGAGTGTGTGTGTGCGCATGTGTAAACAGCTGGCAAGCCTGCCTGTGGTGCTGTATACACAGAAGTGAAGGTATTCTGGCTGAGGTTACGAGGTGGGTGGGGGGTATGCAGGGGCTGAATGAGGCATTTAGTGCTGACAGTTAAAAATACACCTAGCAGGACTAGCGGTGCTGCTCGAGCCGACCCAGTGCCGCTCGTGCCCCACACACACACACACACACTCTTCACATCAACCACCTATTTCAGGCCTGATCTGGGTTGCAGCCTAGCATGCCAGACCTGATGTAAGATAATGGTTAACCAGAAGTATGAGTGGAGGCCAGGGAGCCCTCCTAGACATGAAGACATGTGGCTTCTTCATTGGCACAAATTAAGATGTTTGATATTCAAAACTAAACAAGGCCTTGTCGAGCAGGGTGATATTGCTATGACGTGTCTATCTACACTCAGCAATATTAAAGGCAGAGGATGGATGTGTAGGGATGATATGTATAGGTCACATATCACTACAGGGCACTGGAAGTGACGAGATGGCATTTATTCAGATAAATAAAAAATTGAATACTTAAATACGTAGTGTAGTGCAGTGAAAATAAATAAATAAATAAAATAAAATCTTCAATCAGTTGATAAAAAAAGAAATGGCTTCTTATTTTAGATTGATAGAACACATCATACTTGAACCATTTTTTATTTTAGTCCCTTTTTTTTGGATTGGAGGGTTTTTTTTTTTTTTTTTAAACACCTGCTTTTATGATAATGAGGTAGGCATGTCCACATCTCCCAGGCCAGAACTGATCCAGAGAGTGTGTGTGTGTGTGTGTGTGTGTGTGTGTGTGTGTGTGTGTGTGTGTGTGTGTGTGTGTGCGTGCGTGTGTGTAAAATGCTTTATATGTCTTTTTATATTTCATTATAACAATATTTACTGATGTACAGTATTCATTATATATTTGACGTGTCCGACAACCTTTTACTTCTATTACTATTTTGTCAGGTTCCATACTGTACAGTTACCTGGAGTTAGAGAAATTTACTGTAAGTTCCCATTGGCTCAGGCTCGGCTGCTTATACATTGGTACTGAAACAACAACTTAATTTCACTGATTCAATCTGGCCATTAAATCATTTTAGTCGAGGCAAATGGAAGGCTGTTTGCTGTTTATCAGGCTGAAAGGCTTCCTCTCGCTCATTTAATGATAGCATTACAGTAATATAGGTGTTTACGATAGGTGTGGGGCTTATTTAGAGTTAATAAAACATTCTCTTTCCTATGTAATGAAGGATGCTATTTGACATAAGTGCTTTTTGTTTGTTCTGTTTGGTCTCAAGTGTGAGGAGAGGACCATTAACTTGAGACAAACATTTTTACCAGTGGTTTGTGAAAGCCTTCTCTGAAATTTACCGGAGGAAAGGCACTGATGCAGAGTTTCTCGCCTGTCTTTGCTCAACTCCAGGCGGCAAAACAGTGGGTGTAATTGAAATTCTTAAAGTTAGATGGACCTTTTTGAAAACTGAGGTGACGTAAACATAAAATTAAATGAAAAGAAGATTTCGATAAATTTCGGCTCGATGCACAACGTAGCCTTTGCAAAGCAGTGATTAGGGCTATATAAAGGTGACTCACATAATCATTTCACATGAAACACACCAGCACCTTTCCAGGGAATTGATTACAAGCGTGAAGATGCTGGAATACAGGAGGTGGAGCTCTTGTAGAAAAATGGCGCAGTGTCTTTTTAGTGGGGTTGGGTTGGTACGGGGGATATGGTTGACAAAATATAAAACAGAATGTGTGTTTTTGTGTTAAATTTGATAATGTTTCCCTCGGGTTTCCAGGAGCCCACGGATTGGACTGAGCGCAGAGCGCACGACAGAGCTTCAAAAAGCAGCTATTTAAAAGTCTCAGTTAACAGGACCCTCCAAACAGCCAAACCGCTTCAAACGTCAGCCAAACAAGATCCACATTGTTCAATGGCATGCCCAAAGTGGCCATAACCCAAGCACGGGCCCATAAACAACTCCTAATTGGTTTAATTATCATATAATTTTAAAAATATGTTTTAATATAGGGTCTATCCTTTTATTTACCCAGAGTGAAGTGGAAATAAGACTTGGGCCCAGTAACAAATTCAATATGTTCATTATGTAAACACCTTAAAGAGTTCAGAGAGCGAGGCAAAGAGAATGAACTAGTCAAAATGTAGAGATTAAATAAAAGTGGAGTTTTCACTTCAGTGCTGCACATATGCAAAAAAGACTCCAAAACCAAATGTTTGGTGCTTTGCAAGATAACACAAACACGCTGATGGATAGATAGAACAATGTCCAAGACCACTTCTTTTTTTTCTTGCTGTTTTTCTGAGAGAGCTGACAGATGATGTTCAGAGGAAACCGGCCGAGTGTTTCACATCAACTGCTTCCTTCCTGAATGGAGGTATGAGCGGCGGAGAGGAGCAAGAGAGGAGAAAAGGTCAAAGTCGACAAACAGGCTTTTCAGCAAAATTTGCCGGCTCCTCTCTTCAAATTGCGAGCTGAGGAGGAGAATAAATAAACCACATGCAGGCCGCTCACGCCTGATCAATACTCTCTCTCTGGGCCATAACTGTCAAGTATTGACATGCAGACGGCAACATGTGCCTCAAACAGTGGCCCAGAGACGTGTGGGAACACACTGTACCACAATCACAACACACAGGAATGTTCAGCATGTTTACTTTAAATGCTCCCTTATTGGCAGTCTGACGTGCATCGCCACAAATC
This sequence comes from Seriola lalandi dorsalis, assembly GCF_002814215.2. Classification (NCBI taxonomy): domain Eukaryota; kingdom Metazoa; phylum Chordata; class Actinopteri; order Carangiformes; family Carangidae; genus Seriola; species Seriola lalandi. The sequence goes on from NW_019522679.1 coordinate 112,227, forward strand.
TCTGCTTGGCACAAACACAATGAAAACATGCAAATGAGATGGCAAAACCAAAGCGTGGCCATGTCTGTTCATGTCTAATGAGGTGGGAGCTGTGGTTACAATCAGAACACCTATTACAGAAATACTACACAGAATTAACGTGTGGTGTGTGGCACGTTTTGTAATGAAGAGCTGGAGGGAGTTAAATTTCACCATAGGAACGAGATGTTTTCAAATGAAGTGAGAATTTGTGTTATTGTTTCTGCGCTGATAACGTTAGACCTCCGTGAATTATAAAACCTAATGAATACCCCTGGGTTATTTTCAGAAATCATTAGTGGCTTTCAGTTGCGCTTTACTTGAGAGTTTTATTTTATTATATTACTTGGGTTTGACAGAGTTTACATACAGTAATCTGACATTTTTACTGGATCACATCAATAATGTGTAAAACAAATGATTCCTTCTTTGATTTGGCTGCAAGTGTGAAGTTACTGAAGGTTTTATGCATAACGGACGAGAGAGATAGAGAAAACAAAATTAATTAAAGGAACCCTGTGGAGTTTTTGACCACTAGTGGTGCCATGGAGCAATGTTTTTCAGTGCAAATCCCCATTTTGTTTGTATCTGTATATGCACACGACCATGGTGGTGAAGTAAAACACACTCACACTGCTGTTTTATTGCTATTCCACTGATCGACCATTAGCAGTGGTAGTGTGCCAAAAAAATGCAGCAATGTACAAAGTATGTGTATGAAATTCGCTATACAACTTATACAATTTATACAACTTATACAACTGCTGAACAGCAGCCAGTGGTTAAAGTGGTTAAAAAAAACAAAGTAGTGTGACAATCAAGCCCCCAGGAACAGCACTGAGCTGTGCAGCAAATTTGGTGGAGTGGATTTAAGGGGTACTTCAACTTCTGTGTTCATCACGTGAACATGGAAAAAAAAAAGACACAATCTCACAAGGCGAAGCTATAAAATGGTGAATACAATTAGAACCTCCGCCTTCCTGTCCATCCCCCACCCCCAATCATTGCCACTTCGCAAACTAAATGAATTACTGTTACTGTACTAAATTAATGTTTTGGCGCGATCATGCACAACACTTAATGTCAGTTACATAAAAATATATAAATCTGAAGTTTACAAAACATTAGCTGACACTAAGACAGTCGGACTAAATAATGTTGTAGAAACAAGGCCCTTAAATGTATTGGATTCAAAGGTGCATTTTGTTGCTTATGATTTCAACTTGTCATTTGTAAGACAAGACAGTGTTTTTTTACGTAGTTCAACTGAATAACGTCATAATGTCGTTTAAGTTATGGAAAGTATATAGTAAGTGCACATGTGCTGTATGTGCTGTACATGATGGACACCGGTCTGAAAGAGGATATTTCAGGTTCAGTGTTGCATCACTCTACACCCATAACAAGGATTGTACAGAGACGCCATTGCGCCTCCTTTGAGACCAAATGCTATCATGCCAGATTTGTGGCCTCACAACAATTTTAGGCAGCTCAGAATGAGGGATAAATTGCTTTGAGTCATCGGATTCCTATTAGGGAAAATGTTTGCGGAATGATTGGCAGTGATACCAGAACCACTTTTAAATGGTCAGAGAAGATGAAGGAGGAAAAAGCAATTGACGCATCAGGTCTGTTCCAAGACTAAATCTGACTGTCAACAATGTCAGCCTGTGATCGGGCCCTCCACAACGACACCCACTGCATGCCATGCTTTTAGGAGGGGAAATAAAGTAATAGCAGGAACCTGATAGTGTTTAGATGGTCAATTCAGCCATTCAGCAGATCCAGAAATTATCTGCTTAACTGCTGAGGAAGACAGCGCCGTTCCCAGTCTTTTGTGTGTTACGTATGTGAGTCGAGGATTAAAGCGGATTGTTTTATTAAACCAGAAATTACAGTGAGATGTTCTGTTTATGTGGGATAACTTTGAAACTGATAGTCACACCGTGAAAGGAACACAAAAGCATGCACACACTGCACCAGGTTTGTTTTGGAAGCTCTGCACATCCTCTCCTGCTTTGTCCTGGGTGAGCTCTGAAACCTGTGTTTCATTTGCAGCTTTGACCTCGGGATCACATCATAATTTTCAAGACGAGTTCACTCCTCATTAGAAGTGAGAAAAGTGATGGACCGACAGGGGGCAAGGAGGGAGAAACTGAGAAAGAAAGATAAATGGGACATGAGGAATGGAGAGAGAGAAACAGCGAGAATGAAAGAGTGTTTCGGTTGATGTGAGCCAAATGACAGGCGTTGGGACACGAATGTGAAAACTTAATGGGCCTGGCCTCTGAAGTGGGCCTCCCCAGTAAAATGAAAAGCCTGTGGAGCTGGCTCCTGTGATGGATGAAGCGTTGTGCTTGCCGGGGCCTGACAGATTCTGGGAAAGCGCTTGAGCCGTCTCCGGTCCTGATAAAGAAATAAGAGGAGAGCCAGCGCTGCTCGTCTCGCTCCTGAGGTGACAGAGGAGCTTTAAAATGTTGTGGATTTTCCCAGCCAGACAGCCATTATCTACAAAGCTGAGGAACGATAATGTGATTTGCCTTGCCCCCCCCCCCTTTTGTTTTCATGACAAGCACAGGATCGATACTTTTGTGTGTGGAAACATCAACAGCCATAACTAGAAACATATATATGCTTGGTGCCATCGTCTGACCCACTGACTGTGCAGCAGACCATCGATACAGAGACCCAGGACTGAGCCCACAAGTCCCTGTTCAGGAGTTGTCTTTAGTCTGGTTTCTAATTGGTACCATCTCCTCTCAGAGTGACATCATTGGAGTCACAGCAGAGGTGATGGGGACCAGATGGTGAAGAGATGGTGATGAGCCACTCCTGAGCCCCTCGTCTCTTCACCTCTCATCCATGTGGTTTTCTTTCTGTCCTTTGCTTATCTTATCTGTCAGATTGTTGGGGTTTATCCTCATCCAAATTTGGGGGGTTTTTGGCCATGGTTTCCAACACAACTGCCGTAGACTAAATCAATGTGCCTTCAGTTCACCTCACACATCCCTCATATTTGCAATGATTGATCCTACAGGATCCGTTGCCCTTTCATACTGTAGATAGATTGATTTGGCCACAAAAGATTGTGCTCTGATTTTAGTAAAGTGGCTTGTGGTGGCTGACTGCCTTCTTCTGCAGACTTTCGACCTCTAATTAACACCCCTCCTGGCCTCCCCTTCCTCCCCCTACCATCATTTCCCATAAGCGATCCAACAGAGCCACTTGCTGTCCTGGCGAAGGTCGAACATTTTCAGCCCCTCACACTCGCAGATACAAACACACACACAGACGAAGAAAAAACATTGATGCTAAAGGCTGGTGTTCATTTCAGATTCCTGTTAGGATCCATAAACCTCATTGATTTCACCATCTCCTCTGATTAGGCAATTGAGGAGAACATACCAGTGTTCCGATGGGCCTGATCAGGAAGACTTGTCCCGGAGGACAGCAGATAAAAGGAAAGAAAGTGCAAGAGAGACATGGACACAAAAATGATTGAGGTCATAATTGATCATTCACTATGCTCCAATATCTACATCTGTCAAGTGTCTTCTTCTTCTTGCACTTAGGCAGTTTACCATGACAACGCTGGCAGATTTACCATCAAAATTCGAGTAAAAAAAAGGGTCCTTGATTTCAGACAGTCGTAGACAAAAGCAGGCTTCTCATTTCTAGCTTGTGCCCTGAAATCAGCTTCAGCTAGCTGCCTCACCAAGCATGTTAGCTCCATGAATTAAAAAAAAGGCTGTCTCTCATTGACTTTTGAATGTTTTCAGCTGACTTGTTATAAAATGAGACTCTTGTAAAATGTGCACTTAATGTTAAAAGACAGAGGCTTAAGCTACATCTTCCAGTCTCACACCGTGTTCACACCTTGTATCGGTAACCGGATATGTTATCAATGATCTGATCTTGCGTTTGCGCTTTACACCTGGTATTTTTAATGTGTTCTCGTTTTCCTCCTCTGTCAAACATGCTTCCTACACAGAGCATGTCCTCTACGTGGATCATTATCTGGTGAGGATGCTGACTTCATAACCCAACATTCACCTGGTATTAAAATGCGATGTGTGTCCTGACACACCTTATCTGGATAAGGAAAAATGCAAGGTGTATAGGTGTTGTGATGAGAATGTGATCGGACCTGCTTCACCACTTCTGGAGGTAGACTAATGTTCAGATGTTAGGTAGCTGGAAAGGGAATCTTTAACAGCTACAGCTGATTTACCGCTACCTATAATTACTTGTGCAAGGAAAAATGTAACACAATCACATGCAGATTACATAAAACTGTTTGGCTGCGTAGCTTATTTGTTTTAATTTTTAATGTTACAAGAGAAAAAAGGCCTTTAGGATGACCAATGTGTTTGGCATGTGTAATGGTATATCCGGGGTAACAAGTGTAAACTTCCCCAAACCCAGTAAACAGAAGGACAGAGCAGCTAACACTGGCCTACACTCTCAAAGCACCTGGGACTGGCTTTCAAATAGAACACAGTGGATGTGCTATTTTTTTTCTTTGTCACTTGGTTACTATGCAACGCTTGTTAGCCAAACATGCTAACCAGCGCAGCTTACATCAGAGCGGATAAACACACTGTTTAATCCATTTCTTAAAGTTTTGAACTTTTGTTTTTTTAAAGCTAAAAACTAGACCCCACCCTCGCCACCCCTCACACCTCTTCAAATTCCAAGATGCTGAGTATCTGCCATACCTAGCTACAGTTACTAAGCTATGACTGCTATGCAGGGGAGGAGTTAAATGAACAGTAAATTAGGAATAGAAAAGAAAGAAAAAAAAAGCCACAACAGTAATGCTTATGTGTCTTCATTGACTTACATCAATGGATTTGTGGTGATATATATCTGTGGTGTGTTCTAGTCAATGATTTCAGACCTGGAGGACGGAGCAGACGCCTGTGCCAATGACACAGATCACATGCAATGACCTGGAACTGCTTCTAAACACAGGCCAGACCACAGAAGTGGATCTAGTCATAGCAACAGAGAAAAACTGTCCAGGCATTGTTCCCTGTCTTTGTCAAGAATGACACACCTCTGCTCCAGTTTGTCCCCTCCCTCCTCCTGCTGTTTTTACAGCACAAACAGAGTGAAAGAGAAAAAAAACAGGCATGTGTCACGCTGTAAAGCCAAGACGTTTACACTCCAGCATGCTTTATTCATGGCACTTCACTGTCTTGTGCAGTGCTTAATCCCAGCCTTGCTCGGGCTCTGTGTGTCTCTCTTTCTCTCTCTCTGGTCCCACTTGCTTTCTTTCTTCAGAGGGATAAAGCAGCAGTTGAAGAAGTAGCCCACCCTAGGGGTTGAAAGCTTGTATCCCATCCAACCCTGAAAGCTGTTTTCACTCAAAACATTGTCAGCATGCCCAAACATGTCAGAGGAAGTTATTTGTAACAAGGGGGATAGGGAACTATCCTTTAGATCTGTCATCGGGCTCTGGAGGGGAAGCTCGCAGCTCACTGGCCGCACACCTCCGCCGGCCAATCAGAAGGCAGGAAAGACAAATAAATAGGAGGCACTGTCCCTGAATGGACAGCTCACACTGGTGGTTTCATCATTCTCCTGGTGCATCTGCTGCAATGGCGACAGTGTTTCTAAGAATGTCTGTACTTTCTACTTTTCCTTCACTCTCATCTTTCCCATTTATGACCATTACATGAAACGTCATTTTGGTGTAGCTAACAAAAATCACACTGCATTACATAATAAACAAAATAAAGCAAAAGTGCTTATTATTGTTTATTGTGCTTATTGTTATATTGAAATTATTTGACAAATAATAATTATAAAATTCAAATAATCAAAAAATAGTCAGAATTGAGGCAGAACTCTCATAATTTATAATTCCCCCAACAAGCCAAGACAACCCTGATGACATCATCAGCCACAAAAGACATTACAAACTGCTTTTGTGTGATGAATATGACAAGTAAACAGAACTTAATGTGTGAAATCAGAAGAGTGTCTCTTTAACTAGTTGAGTATCAAGATGTTAGTGTATTCTCCAGAGGAATAAAAGCTGATAAACAAGTGCAATATATCAAGATTCACTACTGAATATGTGAATATATTATTACCTCAGATATACACACAATGAGTGTTTAACTCTGTGTTGTTTGTGATGGAACAAAATCTGTGCTATGAGTCACTGCAGTTATTCCAACCAGCTCTCTGGGCATAAAAAACAATCTTTATTAAAAGATCATAGGCACGAAGGCCGACAATGGGAGAAGTCATCAATCAAAGGTAGAGCGTCTGCCATGGCGTGCGTAGCATGGTGGGAGGCTCGGTTGGAAAAGTATCACAGAAAATGACTCATGCTTCTCCAGATTAATTGGTGCAATTCCCTCGCATCTCCTCCTCCCTCATCAGGAATGTCACAGCAATCAGAGAAAATACCAGTGGCTGGTTTCTGATCACTGACTAAGAATCAATATGAAGATCAGCGCAAACATGCAGTAACACCCCAGCATGCATGTTTAATTCACAAGCACAGTCAGTCAGAAATCTGCAGTCTCACATGTGTTCAATCACACACACACACACACACACACACACACGCACACACACGCACGTACGCACACAAACACACACACACACACACACACATACACATACACTCCACTGCAGCAAGCTGTGCCCAATCAATTGTTGTAACCATTATTCAACATATGTGGCTAATTTGTCCCTGGCAATTTCCATCATGGTTGGGTGATGGTCTACAGAGAGAGATAGAACAAAGCCGGGGCGGTCACATGACAAGTCCCCACCAAACCATCGCAGCCACAAGCACACAGGATAAATGTCAGCACTTTGACCAATCAAGCCTCCCATTCTGCTTCCACCAGCACACAAGCACGATAAATATTAGTGAGGATAATGATTGTGCTAGAGAAAGCAGTGGAGTAATGGCTGAGGCTGGGCTCTATGCTAACACATACAGTAGAGCGTTTGCCAGGTAGCAAATGTGAAATGTCTGATGTTGCACTGGAGTCATTTAACTAAATTAACCCAGTTAAATGTGCTGGAGCCTGTGGTTGGCAGAATATAAAGAGAAGAGTCACTACCTCGTCCACACACATTTGTCAGCACAGGCGGATAGGCTGACAGACCTAGATGCTCATGCGCGCGCACACACACATACACACAGGCTCAGTGGGTAATAGCGGCTGCATGGGTGTTAGAGGGGCGCCACTGTGGTCGGACTGGACTGTCTGGGAGCATAAAGTGGCCTTCTCATGGTTCCCCACTTGCCTGGGTGGTCTGACTCCGCTATTGGTGTGTGTGCTGACAGGGACGGACATACATTCATCCTGCAAAGGTGAGATGAGTGAGTGTGTGTGGTGGCAAAGGGTGGCAAGACAGCCTGGGCAATGCCCACACATGGAGTGCCACAAGTCCCACCGACCATCCTATTAAACACACACACACACACCCAGCCCCCATCCATGCGAAACAAATATTTTGACAGAGACGGGTAGACGACGGGGCGTCTCCTCTCTGTAACTGGGTTACCTCTGGTGTTAGGCTGGGCTCAGCACAGGATGGTCTCGGTATGCCCAAACAGGACCTGAGGAAACCTCAGCCACTTTTAGAGTCAATCAGCCCCCCGCCAGCCCCCAACCCTGCCCCGACGACTCTGGAGGCAAACGCTAACACTAAACCATCAGACGGCGGAGCGAGGAGGACAGCAGATTCCTTGGGTTTCTAAGTTGTGGCCAAAAAAAAAAAAAATAAATATTTTCTACTTCCAATGACATTTCAACAGGCAGATATACTGCCTGTCGCCTTTCCAGTTACATTGAAAAAAAGTGTCATTCTCTCTCTCCCTAGCTCTCTCTCTCTCTTAAGTGCCAGGCTATTTTGGTTTCCCAAAATATTTTCTAAGGTCTGAAGAGCTGCTTTTATATATCTGTCGCCCTCGCCGTTTGAAAGTTAGAGTATCAGCTGAAAAGGACCATTCACTGGCCAGAATCAAAGTGTTTTGACCATGTTAAATGGTCCTCTATTGAGAAGGAAGGCCACCTCAGTCCATAGAGCAAAATTATTGCCCCATAACATCCAGTGTTCGTTACCTTGGACACTGGTGGTCATGCAAAAAAAAAGCAAGCAATTTGAACAGCTTTGTAAAACAGAATAACAAACCTCCTGTCGCTTTAAGCAGCTTCCCTGTTTTCTTTCAACCAGTCTCTACAGCAGAGAGTGACTCAGTGTTTCAGTCAGACAATCAGTTCTTTCCATTTGATGCTGCTTTGTTTCTTCATCACATTTTTTACTGCACACATTTATCTGACAGCTGTGGTTACTAAATACTTTGCAGACTGTATTTTCCATGTGATCAATTTACGGAAATGGTGCGTTTAGAAATGTAAAATAGTTCAAACTAGCTCCATCTTAAAAAGCTAGAACAACTCCTACTCCATGTTTACACTTGTACTTGCAATTGGAGTATTTTGGTTTTACCACTTAACTGAAACCTGCAGTCACTGATTCCTTGGCTGCTTCAACACGACAGTCCTAGAAATGTCAATCTATCTCAGATTATTAAGATTATATACATGTATGAAATATCATATATCATAATTAATATTACTAATCCACAGATTCGTGTTTATGTCCAGCTGATGAATAGAAGGCCATCATCCACCGTTGTTTCAGTGTTGTTTTAGTTTCCTTTGACTCCTGACTGAAATATCTGGCTCTTTAGCAGTAAAATGATAAGTTAGCTGCTAACTTGTCTGTCTGCCATTTGGCCCAACATACAGCATACAGTGAATTCATTTGTGCTTTTTCGCTGGAAACAGCTGCCCGCTGTGGAAACAACACAAATGAGAGCAGTGACACTGAACCAAAATATTAAAGCTGCGGGCTGTCAAGCCAAAACATTAAGATGAAAGACACTAAAATGCTCCATGGAGCTGAGGAGAACTGTAGGGTTTGGTGATAACTGTCATCAAAATGAACGGACCCTGTCACTTCTCAAATAGTGATGTTTGAGTCATTGTTCATCCACAAATATCGATTAGTGCAGCTTTAAGAAGGGTCTGGGTATTTATTCAGCAGCTAGTGACAGCTGAAAACGGCTGTACCAGTCAGACAAGTACTTTCACTTTTCTGAGGCATCTCTTCTGAAGTACATTCCTCACCCTCGCTGTCGTAAAACTCTCTAGACAAGATGCTTTGTTGTTTACATGTTATTTATCTGCCTCTTCCATGCATGCAGGCAGAGTTAAGGGAGCAGCATTCATTATTGATCAGGCTATTTCCAAATGTCCTTATTGAGTAATAAACAGTCGCACATAGACAGTCGGTGCATTAGTGTCAGCAGAAGCGCCAAGCGAACAGCAGAGGCCTATCAGTCACCATCACTCCCAATGTGACGAGACTGATTATAGGTTATTATTAAGCTGTATTGATTACTGCAAGGGGGAGCTAAGTGTCTTAGGGAGAGACTGATCTGTATAGGGAGAGACTTTTACAGCTCCCTGCACTGTAGTACACTGTACTATACTAAAGCACACTACTGGACAGTTTAAAGCAGTTTATGTTTATGTTGGGCAATAAAGTGTTTACCACGCTTATATTAGCCTTTATGTCAGCCTCATAATATGTAGTTTCTCTGAGTGTTTCCTCTCCGGGTCTATAGGGAAGTCATATTTATCATCAGATTCCATCAGTGGTTTTGAGCTTTTATCGTCACAATAATTATGGCCGTCCATTTATTGAATAAACTTTTGAAGTGGTAGCACTTTGAGATGCCAGAGCCACCCCAAACACACCACTTTTGGGGGCAGAGGGAAAGGCTTACAGGCTTTGGAAGCCATGTGGGTAACCTACCCTGTACCACTCTGTCCACACACACACACACACACACACACACACACACACACACACACACACACACACACACACACACACACGTACCATTCTCTCCTCCAAACAGATCATTATACCCATCCTGCCCACAGCTTGAGAGTCCTCAGGTCCACAGAACATACTTAGTTGTGGTTGAAGAAGCACTTACATCCACTCAGCACTCTGCCATTCCCTGCCCAAGATGATGCCGTTCTGGTGGGGGAGATCTTCTTTTACGAACTTCCTGTGATCATCCATCAGCCTGCTAAAAAGAAATGGATGGATATGGTGGCCACAGTCTCTAACCTCAAGAAGAGCCTAATGCAAGGGGCTTTTCTGAGCCAGCTCCTCGGCCACCGTTGCATAAGGAGTGATGCCATCAATTATTAAAATTCCATTGGGTTTAATATTTAATGGTGGCGACATGTAATTTACACTTACACTAAAGAAATCACGGGGTACAGACCAAAATAAACAAGTGTATGTTCCAAAGAGTGCACAGGGTGTTATATGAATCCCATCCGGTGAGGTCTGATTTCACTAATAATCTGCACAGGAAAGTAGCAACTGTGTGCTTGATTTGATTCATATCGGAAAAGTTTGGAACCACCAGATTTTAACCATTTATCAATGTGAACGAAATCAATGAAATTAAAAAGAAAAAAGAAAAAGGTTTTCCTTTTTGGGGAAGTTGAAACCCTGGAGGGTGGAATATTCATTCATTTTATACAATACTGCTTTTGATGAAACTCTTATGTATGAACTGCTATTTTAATACCACATACCTCAAAGAAAAATGTGCCTCTGAACTAAAAATGTTGTAATATATATAAAATATCAACCAGTAGCATGTGGCATCGCACCAAAATAAAGAAGCTCCAGACCAGAATTTATTCACATCTCTGCATCCACTGCATCATACATAAAACTCGTCCTATATTGCATGGTTGCATTACACCAAATGTATTTTATTGTACATCCAGCTTTCTTAATGTCCTATTTATCCAGACCAAAGAAAAACAGCTTTCTGTCACAAAGCAGCGGCATCAGCCAACAAGGCTTCAGCACAGTGCAGAAACTCCTGTCTGCTCACTTTTCATTAAACTGTCCCCATTTGCCAATGACTCAGCTGGACTGAGCTGGGGCAGTAACCAGGGATTTAAATGAGGTGGTGAACTTTGAGTTAACACCTTTTAGGGTTACAGATGATGTGAACATGTGTTGTGAATTTGGGCGAGCTGCATATTGCCATAAGAGCAGCAGAGTGACCTCTGACACGTGTAACACCTCCTAATTTGTCCTAAGGAGAAGTTAACGAGGCCTACTGGGGAGCAGGTCATTAAAGTATAGGGCACTGGAAGCCTTGCTGACAGAGACAAGGAGCCTGTGTGTGTATATATGTGATGGATCTGCAGACTTTTTGTAAAGACATTCATGAAGTAATTTATGTTTTTGCAAATAGTGGTTAATTCTGTTAGGAAAATGTAACATACATATTGTGCTATGGAGTGAAAACATTCATATACAGGGATTACAAGCAATTGCACCTGTGATACTGCATGATGCAATACAACCCATTATGAACATAAACTAAACATGGCTCAACAAAAGACATATTTACAGCTATTTACTGTATTCTACTGTACCTGTTCAGTGTATTAGGTCTGCTCTTTGAATACTCGTATTAGGCTGCAGTGGTGGAAGAAGTATTCAGATCATTTACTAAGTAATTAAAGTAACAATACCACAGTATAAATATATGCCTCAAAGAGAAAGTGGAGTAGAAGTATAATGGAGCATCAAAAGTATTCAAACTGTTCTTACTGTAATTACAGTACTTGAGTAAAGCTGTCAGGCCGCATTATGTAAAACTAAAAAGAATTGACTTTAATTACACAATGAGGACATCAAAGTGTTAAAGCAGGTGTGGTCTCAAAGATAATGTGCCAATTTGTATCCCATCATTCTTAGGGAGTGTCTTCAAATTATGTCCCAGGCAATAGTAGAATCTAGGTTAGAGAACACAGAGTGCTACTACACGGTAAACCCAAGCATACTGTATATATTCTGTATCTTTGTGTATGTGTGTGTGCATTCATGTGAGTAATGTTTGTGTTTCAGTGGCACTTCAGAGGAAGGTGTCAGAAGTAAGAGATAACAAAAAACGCTGTACTTATTTTCAGTGGTTTTATCAGATGAAAAGGTGAAAAACACAAGGCAGAATTTACTACTAGAAACTCACATGTTCAACCATCCGTTAGGTCTTCAATGATCATACGACTTTTCCTGAAGTTCACCTCTTGTGCACCCAAAGCAGTGAAACCACACCATATGCTTCCAGGGCAGTGTGCTTACCACTGATAAACATTCCTCACACTGTGGTGGAAACAGATTTTTTTTTAAAGCAGCTGTGTGTGCCTTTGTCAGCCAGGAGCCCTTGACTACGACCGAGGTGGAATGCATGTAAAGCTGTGCGGGTCTGAAGGGCCCCTTTTAGCTGCTACACCACTGGAGGGCACTGCTCCGTCTGCCTTCACACAGACGGCTCTTTGTTTGGAGATGCTTTTGCCACAAACACAGGGCATCAAGAAGATTAATATGGGACAAAGTGAGTATATATCAAAAATTTCCCACATTTTGAATCATGTGTGATGCAAGTTTCTAACTTGGTTTTTCTAAAACGTCGGTAAATAGGGCCTTGGTGTTATTTACAGTATGATCAAGATTAGAGATCAATGCAGACTCCTTTCTTGAAGCACAGCTTTATTTCCAGTGTGTGTTTAATTCTAACTACCCCCAGATTTTATATAACGACACAACTGCACACACACTAAGCTGGTGAGAGAGGACAACTAAATGCACACAAATGATTCAACGATTCATCGGTGTTAAAGGTAAAGGCTGTTTCTGTGGTGTGAAGTACTTTGCTCACTAAAATGAAAAACAACAACACACAAATGCCACACAGCATGAGGCCTTCTCTACCGCAAAGCTCGCAGCCATGTTTTTCTGTTTCCTATTTTTTTTTTCCTTCCAGAGCAAACTGCAGGAGGGTTGCCTACATTGGAATGCTACCGGGTTTGAGTTGTTTCAAATGAAATAGCTTGGCCTCAACACCTCCGCCCCCTCTAGCCACAGTGTCACAAACACTTACATCCTTGATGGAAGAAAAAAAAAAAAAAAAAAAAAGCACTGCGTGCTATGACGGTTGGCAGCGATAAAGTGCAAAAAAAAAATGGGGCAGCTGCAGAGCCACAGATCTGCTGACTCAGGGTTTCAGGCTGCAAACACTAATGCTACAAGTGCTACTGTAGGACGAGTCTTGTTTGCTGGAATAGAATTGTTGAGTGGGTTAGATTGAGATGAGCTGGTGGTTAATAATTACACAAAATGACAGGATAGATGTGGAAATAAAGTGTTTGAAATGTGTGTAATGTAGGTTGAAAGCCAATGGTGAAAATTGGAGAAGAGGTGGCACGCAGGGTGAGGAATGAAATGATGAAAATGAGAACAAACTCTAAAGAAAAAGGCTAGAGGAAAAGTCCATCAGAGACTCGGTAGTATTCTGCATGACTGATAGCCCTTAATCAGAGGATATGATACAACGATGAAGCTCCAAAACCACCGGCAGCCCCGTGCGCCCGGCCATGCGCAGTGCTGGAACCGACGCCTGCAGAAGCTCTGGCTTTATTGGAGGTGGGCAGACATTCAAGTTTTTCTTTGACGCTCCACCCCGCAATCCGCTTTTATGGGCCTGTTTACTAGCATGGGCTTCCAGAGATCTTTATCCAGTGCGCCTTTGATTTGCCAGAGCTCTCATCCCACATCCCATATGCAGCGGCAGAGACACGGGCCTTTCAAGACGCACAAATAGAAATCTGGCAGTCATTTCACAGTCAGAACATTTTTTTTTGTTTCTCCCCTCTCTGTTCACCCCCTTCATTTTAATCCTTTATACCCCCCCCCCCCCCCCCCCCCCCCCTTCTCCACATCTTTAGATATAATTATGGGGGCTCTTTGCAGATGTTCTTCCTCTTCCCTCTTCCCGTCTTCCAGATTTGAGGAGATGAGTAGAAATGTGATGTTGCTCCAACTGAGGGGACATATGCATTAACTCTCAACTGTAGCCACATTGTTAACAAAACATGTTTCTCTTTGATAAACTCTGATTAAATAAATTGTAAATAATAAATAAAGAGGCTCAACACTGTGTGCAGGCAGTGGCAGGATATGACAGCAGCTACAACATAATGTTAATTTCATTTATTTCCTATGACAACTGCTGTATTACAAAGACTTCAACAAACACAGAGCAGCTGGAGTGGCTGCTGGGGCCTCTACTGTACAATGTAGGTGGTCACGATCGTACTGTAATACACACAAACACAGTAATGAGACAGTTCTTGATAATTCTGCTTAAATACGACCCATCTTTGTACTTTTTAAACTTTTCAAAGCAAGTAGATGTCAACAGAGAAAGCTGTAGAAAACCACTTCCGTCAACCCAGACCAAAACAACAAAAGGGACCCATCTCCAGCCAGAGAAAAAAAACATCAAATAAGAAAAATATAGGCTACAAAAAGTAAAGTCAATACACACACTGCATATAGCTGTGGTCACAGGACCATTGGACAAGGCTGCAATTATCCTGCTTTGACACAAAAACACACTCGCCGTAACATTTACCCATTGTTAACACCGGCCTCTGTGGGTAGTCTATAGAGCGGCGAGCTGGGCCAAACACAGCTCCTCCCACGTGAGGAGAGAAACCAGACCTGGCCAGACGAGGCCGGAACCGGCCGCAACCACCCTGTCACATGACCAAGGTCAACAGGAAGTTTCCGAATGGGAGAAATAACACAGCGCTGGGCAAGTTTAGGACACCAGTGAGTGAGCCTTCCTCTCCTATTCCCACTCTTATTTCATTTGCCATTCATCAAAGTGCCAGAAGCAGCAGTTAATGTCCCAGGTTGTCAGACAGGCAATCCTCAGGTGTGCCTACTCAGCGACTTGGTGACAGCCAACCTAAAAGTTGCCAGTATGAAGCTGAAGAATATAGAAAATAGAAAATAGTGGCCCCCACCTGTAAGTAGGAAATAAGGGAGTGAGTCTGGGCAAGAACACCTCTCTGTGGAGTAATTCATGAACTGCCACAGTCTTGCTGAGAAGTGTGATTTGGCTCGAAGCTGGTGAGGGGTTCTGCATGGCAGACAGAGGCAGGAAGCTTTGACTGAGGGATAAAGGGTCAGAAAGGGTCTATATAACGGTTTCCGAGAGAGAGAGAGAGAGAGCGAAGTTTAACTGAAACACAGAGCCCCTCGCTTGTAATACTCCTGTGGTTTCCTTCCTCAGCTCCTCGGCCCCAAACCCCCATGCAGACTGCCTCCCTTTTACTGCTAAACCGTCCTCTCTCTCTCCTTCAATCTCTTTTTCTTTCTTTTACTTTTGTGGTATAAAAAAGATGATGCTTATTTGAGTCTGGCTGTGGCCCTGGCTCTGCTCCATGGGAGGAGATGTGGTTTCTCCAGCTGCCGTGAATCCTGCAATGAAGATCTGCGCATGAGGCCATGCTTAATTTGAATGGTCGAGGCTACGATAAACCCCCACCGCCACTTCACTCCAACATCCATCTCAATATTCTCTATCTCTCTGTCATCTCTATGTATCATCGCTCTGAAGTCTGCCTTCAGAGCGATGGGGGGGGGTTCAGCTTCTACTTCTCTGTCATTTCTCTGCTCAGCCTCTGGACATTTTATATTCAAGGACTAAACACTTACATACTCACAACAGAAGCGACGCTGTAAAAATGGAGCGAGTACCATTCTCTGCGTTACACTACATTAAGAGTGTGTTGCATTATGGGTTGTTTGAAGCCTTTAAGCAAAAGTTCAACATTTTGGAAAGTACACTTATTCACTTTCAGGCAGAGAGTTAGATGAGACCATGATACCACTCTCTTATCTGTACAGTAAACAGCCAGTTAGCTTTCAGCTCAGACTGAAAATGAGGAAAACAGCCTGGCTCTGTTTAGCGGTGGCTAACCCTCTTACCAACACCTTTTTTGATTAATCTTTACCAAAACTGAATCACAACAACAATTTGCCATTATACAAGGGGTTATTTTCCTGAACTATTTCTGGATTTTCAGCATTTGCCAGGCACACAGACTTAAAGTGTTAGCCTACAGGTAATGTGTTTTGCTGCCACAGATGGAATAAATTCCTGTCAAGTGAAAATGCCTGGAAAGCTTCTCCTGAAACAGACCAGGGGGCTAAATCCTCTGTTAAACAACCAAGACTTACTGGTGTCACGATGAGGAGCTCAAAAAGTCTAAAAAAAGTGCTAAATTCTCATCGAATTCAAGAGCTTGACAGGATGAGACTGACAAACAGGATGAATTAGCTGCATTTGGACAAGCTACATAAATGTGGGATTTACATTACACTTTAATGGATGTATTTCATGTTTCTATTTTAAAAGAGACGAGGACCGTCTTACCCTTGGACTAATAGCATCTCGAGGGAACCCTTCCCGACAGGAGTAGTCTGAGGTCGTCTTATATTCTGCCAATGCAGTAATTTAGCTTTTACAAGTCAAACTCAAAGTATAACTTAACTAAATGACACTATGAATACCAAGAGACCACGCACAACCTATTAGCGAAGAAAAACTGCAGACACTGCCATGTCCAGATATGAGTCACATTTACATCTCCAGCACTAAACACTGCCTACTGTGCTGATCAAAACATTACATAAGACTGGTGTGGTGGTAGGTTAGGAAGTCTGGCCGGGATCCAGAGGCTTTCTAGAGGCCCTGGCTTCTCTCTGTACATTAGCCAGGATATTAAAGGAAATGCAGGCCGCCACAGGCTCCACTGCTGTGGTTTGCCATCAGCCGGAGCAAATCTTTGTGTGTTCCAGTGGCACACTCTCGGCCCAGTCTTGACATGAGGGCTGTGTGTGCGTTGCGGGGAGAGTGGGGGAGTCGGTAGGACAACTGCATGACCACTGTGTTCCGTTCTGTGTGGCCTGTCAGCAGCCGGTCGCTATAGTAATACACACTCATTACACATAATAGTCACAGAGACAAAGAGGCAGGCAGATGTAAAAGACCCACACACACACACACACACACTCACACACATTGTCATGAGCAGACATTCCACGTGGGCCCCTGTGTGTTCACGGGTCATTAGCATAGCTGTAGTGTGAGCTAATCGGCTGTGGCAGTGTTTTGCCGGGGACTGACTGGGTGGGACAGGTAACATTCAATTACAGCCCTGCCTGGTCGGCACGGAGGAGACAAAAAAGACAGCAGCGTCACGTTACTAAGCAAACACACGACACACTCCGCAGGAGGATGGAGAGAGAGTGGAAGTTATGGGGAGACACCCTTTCCTTTGGAGTGAGCAGAAAAGCTTCCCACCTCATCACTGCACTGTTTTATTTCAATGAATACCACCCAGTGTGCGTGTGTGAGAGAGAGAGAGAAACGAGTCTGTGAGAATGCTCACGGACATTGACACATGACTCAATGTATATGTGTCTGCATTCATATTTAATAGCTGAATATGTATGTGTGCACTGTGTGTTTGTGTGTGTGTGTGTGTGTGCGCGTGCGTGTGTGTGTCTGTGTGGGATTGTCTCTTAATATAGTTAAGCTGTGAAAAACCCCAAAGTCTTTGGCGAGGCCTCACACACACTTTTTCTCCTTCCTCGCTCTCACCAGAACCATTTATCAGAGCAGAACAGGGGCAGCTTGCGTGTCATAAGCCTCTTTGGAGCCACAAACAAATCAAGCAGGGCTCTCCATCAAATGAACTCCCCACTCGACTGGCGGTTACATAAAGGTTTACTCACTCGCTGTGTAAGAGCATGTTTCAGTGGGAATAGCTTCTGATTGAACACATCCATACGTAGCAGCGCAGGGAAGAAAAACGACTAAGACTCATAGGGGGTGGGCATGTGTGTGTGTGTGTGTGTGTGTGTGTGGGGGGGGGGTGTCAAACTTTTTTTATTTTTCCATAAGTTTTACATGTATAGCTAAATACTTTATTTCAGCACAGGTGTAGGAAGGAACCCTGCCAGGCTGAGTTGGAAGACATTATAGCTTTAATTTGACATTCAACACAAAGGAATCGAGACACATATTGACCTTTAACTACTGTGATATTTTAAAGGCGCAATTAATAATACTTTGCTGTGTCCTTTCACGAAATCCCCCTCCACCCACACACACACACACACACACACACACACACACACACACACACAAAATACTCCTAAGAAATTTAAAATATATATATATATATATATATACATATTTCTTGGACTGCTCGGAAATTCTAAAAACAGAATTTGCTTAAAATATATATTTGGTATTAGCAAGGATGACAGTGCTGTAATTTCCCACAGTTCCCACTAGATGCTATCTAAGTGCCACGCTGCGCTAATTATCTCATTAAGTAAGTAAATAAATGTGTTATTTGAGAAATATTTCTACATCAACACACTGTGCTTGTTTTCACAGGAAACGTGTGTTGTAAGTGTGACATTTAAACCATGACTCATCATTACTGTGTTTGCAGGAATGTGTCTCTGCACAGACAGACTCAAAAACAGACACCACCGTGGTGACACAACAATAATACAGACAGACAGCGTGCACCATAGAGCTGGGACCAAATGTGGAGTGCTTTCACCCCCATTAGTGTAGTTTGTGTTTCACAATACATTAAGAAAAAAAAAATCAAAAGTTGAAGCTCACGTTTTTACAAAGAAATCAAACTCAGTCTATAGAGCTTTTTAAATGAACTAATGATTCAAGTGATCAATCATTGCCCAGATACAGTAAGGCCTTGGGCTTTACCACAGTAGTCTGATATGTTTTTGGGCTAGATAATAACTAATCAATATCATCACCCTTCACCCTGCCCTCTTGCCAACCCTGACCAACGTACTCCCTGCACCGAACAGGAGAGGTCTTTGTTGTGCCATGACCCCCCTCTCTCTCCAACAGCACGGCCATTGCTGACCGTGACCACAAGGACCACGATGAGGGACCATTCACAATCTGGGGGTCCGCGGCCTTGACAAAAGCCCAGGTCAGTGCAAAATTCGCAAACAGACGGAGCACGGGGTTGAGCCTTCTGCTCTGTGGTCCAGCTACAGCTGGGACAGTCACTCTGAAAACTTGACCTTCACCTCTGGACCTGACCGTGGCTTTGGAGGATAGAGAGTGGGTCGTGCCCTGCACTGACTCCTGTGACTCTATTGGTAATGGCATTGATTACTGCTCCTTGGCGATATGATTTGTGATTTGTGTGTGTATTAGCACGGGTGTGACTGTGTGTGAGCGCTGCTAATAGATGAAACAGACTGATGGCCTTGAATTATTGGGACAAGATGGATGTTGTATGGCTCTGTTGAGTATTTTGAATGATTCATGTCGATGACAAACTCTCGCTACCTCTAGGCGAAAAATGCAAAGTATACAGTCCCTTTGGTCCCTACACCATCTCAGCTCCATCTCACACTCCTCCCTTGTGGAAGACAAAGGGGCTTTTAGGGCCCTGATGAGGCTGCAGTCAGAGTCACGAGGTGAGGAGTTGTCTCCATTTCATCTCAATTACTGCTGTCATTAAGGGAAAGAGGACTTTGAAGAGGAGGAAGCCCAGAGTGACACTTACAGGAGACTTAACCTTTGGGAATGGAGATGAAATATATGGTGAATTTAAAAAAATCTGAGGCAAGGCAATGTCTGTGTCTCCAATTCAAAGAAACTAAGAAAACCTTTTTCTTTTCTTGAATTATAAATTATATAATAGTTGGTTTTCAGATCCACAATACACACCAACAATTAAAGCTTCATCATTTGATAAAACCTTCCAACACTAAGGGGCCAGTTTTCATCGATGTTCATAAACACAGGATAGCATGACTATAAAGGAGCGATCTATAAGTGTTTGTCTAAACGATAGGCTGTAATTTGAAATGAAGTGTACACTCATACATACAGGGCCTGGTCTCATAGGGCCACTAGTGAACATTAGAGAAGCCTGCAACTCACACTGCACATGAATATTTAAGGACACACTGGGACTCTTCCATTTAACATCCCAGAGGGGGTGAAGCAGGCCCCTATAGCCTCACTCCTGCCCCATTGCACTTTCTCCTAACTCTGACCTCAGTCACCTTGTTGCACTTCCCCTCCTTTTACTTCTCTGCCCCCATTCGCTCTTTAGTTCTTTCTTCTACACCTCCCTCACATTTGAAATGCTGTTTTTCCTTAGCCTCACGTCTCACACTTGCCCGCTGTCTCTTCTGTCTGTGGTTCCTCAGAGCTCAGGAGCCACTGAGGCAGATGAAGGGATGAGCACTTGTTTTTTTCCCCCTCTCCCTCCACCCTGGCCAGCCAGCAGGCTGCCAGTGCATGGAGGAGATTGAGATGCGGCTGACGATGCGGCAGCTGGTTCTTCTTTGGGCCTAATCACTCCCAGAGAGCCGACCGTGGTTTGATTTGGTTTTTTACAGCCCGGCCTTATTTTTCACATCAGCGATGTGAATGCCCCCTCAAACCCTCCCCCCTACACTTTTGATCAAATTTGCACCATATGCCTTTGAAGGGAGATGAGCCGACTGGCGGGCGTGCTTCTCTTTAACTCCCCTACCCTGTGCAAGTGGTTTGATCAGGCCCCAGCCCTGATGGGGGCAAGCTCTCCAATCCTGAGACAGTATTATGTTCCCAAAATTGCCTGACTGGAGATAATGAAGGCCTATGATTTTTTGGAGCTGCGCTTGCATCCAGAAAGAGGAGGAGACAGGGACTTGACTAAGGACATGCTCACTAGACCGTTACTACCAAATCAACTTCCAGAGGTAGAAACAGGCAGATATGGGCATCAAAAGAAAGGCCACATACATCTAATCACCTCTCGCTTGATGTCTGTCCTTCTACACTTTCAGATTCCCTCTCACTGCAGCAGCCAATAGGATTAAAAGAGTTTTATTTCACCTTGAATTACCACTGTGCGTACCATGCAGTGTAATCCATATTGAAAGACTTCTGGGAAGAGTTTGGCCAAATGGGGAAAGGAAAAGAAGGAGGGAGGATGGCAGACTGATTGCTGAAATGAATGCCGTGTTGCCCCCATATCTTTGTCCCAATGAAATCCTTCCCTCCTTCAGAAGGAGAGCCAATCAATGCCCTTATCAACTGTCTCATCAGGCCGACTGGCCAAATTAGCCTCTGGCAATTCACAGAGTGACGCATAGTTTGTGTAATCAGGGAGAAATCAACATCTAAGAAACAAGAGTATCCACTGGAAAAACAGTGAGTAGAACAGTTAACTAGAGAAATGGCCAGCGACAGAAACAGATGAAGAAGATGATAAAAGACACAACACATCCTTTAAGTGCACACAGGTATACTTATGTACTTATACCCAAGGTACCCCTTACATTGACGCATGGAGTAGCAAACAAAGAGCAGATGCATTTATACATGAGCTTGTAAAGAATGAAATAATAGTCAAAGTACCAGACAGCTGATCCAGTGGCATTTCACTTCATATCGTCTCCTCCACACAGGTAGATAAACTATACTGGGACACACAGTGATACTGTCTCTATGCTAAATGCTATAATATGTGTGTTTGCAGGAGTTTGTCAGAGACCAATAAAACGATTAATTTACAATGAATGACAGTGTCAAAGTCAGTGTATGTGAGTTTTACTCCACCCATCCTGACAATGTTGCTAATGCTGAAAACTACTTCAAAAAGGTCAACTGCAATAGCATGTCTTTTTCTTCTCCTCCCCCTCCCCCTCCCCCTCCCTCTCATCGTCAGTGGCACCCAGGATCTGGTTCCGCTTCTCCACTGGCTGTCACAGAGGTTTCCGAGCAGCTGTGGAGATTTAACGGCTGGAAAACAATAGCTTGTGTCTTTTCTTCTGCTCACAGACACAAGCGTCTCTTGGCTTGAGTCCCTGTGTAAGTGGTAAGTGAAGAGTTAAGAGACTTGAGGGGAAAACAGTCGTCAATTACTGAGTTAAAACAGCAGCAACGAGAAGATAAATAGTTTTGTGAAGTTGTTCTTTCCCTTTTTCCTAGAGATGAAATCAATAGGTGTGTGTTGTTTGTGTGTTTGCTATGTGCGTATGTCTATCTATGTTTGAAGAGCATGCCCCATCCAGCCATGTGGAAGTGTAGTTAAACATCCACTAACATGCTAGCTGGCTGTTCTGACTGCTGCGGGGCTGGGAATCATTAATGAACAGTAATGAACAGTGCAGAGACATACTGTAACAGATGAGTTTGTGTATGTGTGTGTATATGTATGTGCACAGAAAGCATCTTCGACATGCCGTGTGCAGTGTGCCTATCAGCAGGCCATCACTATTGATTTATTAATGCTAGAGAATGCTGCTGCGCTAATTGAATTGAGATCCAGGAAGTCAGTTAATGTAGCTGACAGCGATACAGGAATTTAATCTCCCCAGTGCACAGAATTATGACTCTTCCCTATCTGCGCTGTCGGAGGGATAAATAGTAAATCAATCTTTTCTACAATGGGCTCCACTCAGAGCCTGTGCAGGATGGATCGTAACAACCTCTCTCTGTCTTAAACCATCAACAATCACTACTCAAACTGTTCAGTTGGTTCATTGTCTCATCGCTTCGAAGATAAATCAAAGTTGTGGAAAAGGCTGCAGTCTGAGGCAGATGTAGAATTCAAACCCCATAATCATAAAACCTGTCATTAGAAAAAGACAATGTGCTCTCTATAGCCAAATCACTTGTAACCCAATAGTTTATAGTCACCTACATTGTCCAAGTCAAGGCAATCACTCTTATGCTACACACTTCAAAATCCACTTCCTGAAGTCTAGCCCAGTCCAGCTGGTGCTGCGCCATCACTCCCCACCAGTGTGTGCCCTTGAAAGAGTCTGCCGACATCAGCGTTTCTATGCGTAAGACCACCACCACTACAACGACCACTACAACTTCTTAGAATATCAGAACCGCTGCCGCAGAGGGGCTCCAACATAAAGTCATTAATACAGGCCCAGTTTAATGTATATGTGTTTGTACAGCTGCTATTTAGCTGCCGCCTGAAGGTAAAGGAAAGCTGTATACCCCGGGCTCTGACAGCACTGTGAGGCGGACTGTCCAGAGGAGCAAAAGCACAGATGCCGGCAGTCAAGCCAGGCAGGGGCCCTGGGCCAAACCACTACAGTGTACTCAAAGGCACCACCACCCAGCCGGCCAAGGTGTGTGGGCTTGCTGGCTGGGAACCGATGACCCTGGACAGTCGGCGTGTAGATGTGCACGCACTGCATAAAATGTACGTGTGAACAAGAGCTAACAGAAGCAAGTCAACCATACTGATCATATAGTACATGCCTCACAAAAATTCATAACCCTGAGAGGACACATATAGCCTTCCCAATGAGAAGGTGCAATATAGGAAAGAGAACCAGAGATAAACAGAGCAAAGACAGAAAGAGAGGATGAATATATTATACATTTATAATATAGACTAACTGGCCAAGCGGGGGTTGAAAAGAAAAACAATTTTTTTTCTCTTTCTGTTTCTCTTTTCAGTGGTTAATGGATACATGAGTTATATACAGTACTTATTTTAGTCCCTTTAATCATGAGTTTTTATCGCATGTTCTGCCAAGACCTTCCACCAGTTACTGGTCGCGCCTGCCAAGAGAAATGAATGAAAATGTAGAGAAACCAAATATTGTGGAGCCATGGCTCAGAAGTCAAAACCCATCTTTTTCTTCCCTTTGAAGAGCTAAGCTATAAAAGAAACACCTAACTGGGACCAGGTATTGTGCTCACAGAGTGTGTGGATGAGAGACATGGAAAACACTTTAATCGGGTTTAGTGATATGAGAAGAATTTGTGTGGTTAATATTACCTGGCTAATGCTTGTGCAACATAAGCTCATATAAGCTATGCAAAGACAAAACAAACGGCCGTGTCAGCATTTTCAACTTATGTGGCTTAAGAACAGAAGAGACAACATCATTAATCATTTTATGACATGCCTTGAGCTGTAAGAGAAAAAAATGCATTTGCAGACACATCTACAAATCACAGAGCAGAGCTGCTCACAAACTCCTCAAAAACTGGTTCAACATTCAAATACATGAAAAAACACCCAGTTCAGGATGGTAAACATCCCCAGAGAGCAAATCCACTGCGATAATCAGAGGTGTTGACCATTATCCTGGTGTGTCTTAATGGATGGAAAGCCTGTAGACTGCATGAGCATCTCTGGTCAGGTTTGATCCATGGGCCGCTGCATTAGATGGGGCCAGGGCTGTGGCCGCTGGAGCTCTCAGGCCTGGAGAGTAGTACTTAATGCTCAGGGGGAGTGGAGGACCTTCCTGCCCACAACGTCCTACCCCGTGCCCCCTGGAAAACCACAGCTGACCACCGGGGCGCTGGGAAATGAAACCGAGGAAACCACGGGCCAGGCGAGAGCAGCGCGGCGGCCGACACCGAGGCGGAAAAAACAAAGAGTCGGGCCTTTTGGCGGCTTGGTGGTTGGCGCTGATGGAGGTATTAAGATATTAATTGCTTTTTGACATGATTTTGTTAAGGGAGGAGGGCAGGCCTGCGGCTTCTCACACAACAGCCAGTATAATGGTGGAGAGGCCTGACGGGGCAGAAAAGGTCTGGCTTGGGAGGAGAAACCTCAGAAGCGAGACCTGTTTTCATCCAGACGGCCTTAAAAAATGATGGTTATGACAATAGTTTTAAAGATCATGATAACACAGATGTTACTAGTCATTTAGGTGTTTCTTATAGTCTGATTTTACACATATTCATATTTACATATTGTAAATAAATGCAGAAATGAAAGAGAAATAAAATGGCAATGGGCAGGTAAAGCATGAATGCTCATTTATGAGTAGTTCAGCATTTTAGGAAATACACTTATTCACTTTCATTAATTATGAAGCTACAGCCAGTTAGCTTAGCTTAGCATAAAGACTGGAAACAGCCTGGATAGCTGTTTCTCCCTGCTAGTCTTTATGCTATCCTTTAATACCTGGTGCCGTCAGCTATGAGGGCACCTCATGCCCCCCATGTCTTTTATAATAATCTAAGTACAAACAGACTATTTGGCTACTCGCAAAGTTAAAACAAAATGTGTCTCCAAAGTCACAATGAATGAGCAGACAGTGCCTTGAGGGCTAAATGCGTCTCCCATTGTTGACTGGGCTAACCCCACTGAGGTGGTAGTGCGTCAGCTGGGGGCGCAGCCTGCGTACACGACAGTAGACATAAACAGCAGCGCAGCAGCTCTGACGCAAGGCCACGGCCTCACACACACTCAGAGAGAGGCTAAGGTTGCACTGGCAGAAGTGAATCACCAACCCTGGTGATTCAGGGCACCGAACCTATACTTATGGGCTGCTGTGTTCATGAAACTGTACTCCACTGTATGTGTGCGTGGGAGTGGCGTGTGTCCGATGCATATGCGTATACAGTGCAGGCAGCCGCCAGGGGATGGGCTGGGCAGGGAGCATTACCATCAGTATCTCTGTGGATCAGGGAGAAGCCCCCAGTAATCCTGGCCTCTCTCCAGGCTCCCACACACCGCAATTAGGATTAATCCTCCCCTCCTCCCTCCGACCAGCAGAACAACAGAATACTGGTGTGTGTGTGTGTGTGTGTGTGTGTGTGTGTGTGTGTGTGTGTGTGTGTGTGTGTGTGCGCGCGAGTGTTTGTGTGTGTCTGTATGGGTGTGTGGTGTGGCTGTGGGGGGCAATTAGCCAACTTTGTACTTGAGGTGTAGATCCCCCCCCCCCCCCCCCCCCCCAAAACCACCAGACGACCACTAGGCTGTGGGACTGTGGGATGGTGCACACGCACTCACAATACACACACATGCACTCGAAATATGGAGGGAGGGTAACAAATCAACCAAAGTGGTGGCGATATAAACAACTGTTTGACCAGTGGCCACATAATTGGCTGTAAAGCAGGGAGAGTTCTCCACCACAGCATTTGTCCCTGTGTGCAAATATTATTTTATTTCTCAACTATTTAACTCTCATATATGTGTCAGTTGTCCATATCTCTATTTGTCTTAATCTATTATTTTGTAATCAGTTTGAAGCAGTAAGTAACAGTGGGATGCATGCCAGAGTGGAGGGTGTGAAACCTGATGTCAGTGTGCTTGGCATCTCTCTGACGGTTAATTATGGCTTTTACTTGGTTTGACAGATTACCAGCAAACAGCTAAGGTGCTGCTGCTGAGTGCAGATTAAACATCTGCAGGGCAAACACAACCCACAGGGTCACTGAGCACTGACAGGAAATATACCCAGGTGTATTTGAGGTAGAGCAGGCTTGGCTATGACGGTTTGTGAGTGTACAACTGATCCTCCAAACTAAACTACAAAACATGCAATCTGTCACTTCTTTCTAAAACAAGTCTTTTCTGATCTGAAGACCAGACATGAAAAAACCTGTTGATAAAGATCAGGAACATTTCATGGTTTGGGTCAAAGCTGGTACTGCAGCTTTTTAGTTGAACATCTCTAATGCTGGGGGGATCACAAAAGAAGAAGTAAAGATTAAAAAGATATAAGATATCTTGACAAACACTTTGTTGACCCATCCATCCCCTATAAGAACTGTAACCTAAGTGTTCACTGTTATTAGTTATTAACATTATTAATTACACTTGTACCTTTCCTGATTTCACATGTCAAAGTGGCTGTCATGAAAAAGGTCTATAAATATGACCTCTCTGAGCTTGTCAGATAAACATCAGTTGTTTGATGCACTTGAACAAACCACAAATGCTGTTGTTTTTACCCCGACAACAGTCTCAGTGAACAGTGAAGTGACTGAGCTGCATCATGACATTTTTCTCTATATGACATTTCTGAAACTGCTTTGCTTTCCAAGCAAATATACTACTGTTGCTAATAAATAAAGACTGTTATGGAGCACTTTAAACACACATTCATGTTATTATTATGAGATCTACAAGTAAATAAGTTTTAAAAATGAAATGACTTCATCTCAATTCTAAAGTGGTGTTGATCTGACACTTCAGATAAACATCTAATCACACATAAATAATTATGCAGTAAGAAAAGTTGGTTGATGATGGAAGTAGAGGTTGCCACTGATATTTCCTTTCCCCCAGAAGTGCCAGGACTGATTTGCCTGCTCATCTGAGTGTTGGCAGTGAACGTGAGGGTCAGTGTGTGTTTTAGTAGAAGTGCCGGGAGGAGATGAGCAGGGTGGGGAGAAGTGTCAGGGTGGAGGGCCTGTAACACAGAAAAACCTCAGAGCTCACGCCTTCACAACTTCACAGCTACCTTAACTCACCACTTCCCCAACATTTAGAAAACACAGACATGCATTTCTGCAATATTCTTACAGGCTTGTTTTTTTATGTTCCCACTCCCTGATTATATCATACATTAAGACAAATAAACAGAGCAATACCCCCTTTCAAAACAGATGCCGTGTTTACAAGTGCAATACTTAAAAGCTTTACGGTTATAGAAAAAAAATCCTTTTGCAATTTTCTATTAAACGCTCTTTCCCCTCACAACCTATTATAGTATTTCCCTTGTAATAAAAAGTCAGGGAGTGCAAAATGTCCCCAATAGGCAGCTGCACGCTACAACTAAAGCGTCAAAATCATTTCCAGACTGCTCTGCTCTGGATCAAGGGGAAGGGGAGGCACGGGGAGAGGAAACCAAGGCAAAATAAATTAATTGCAAATGTATCGTGGAGGGGGGCAAAGGGGAAAGATTGGGGCGATTTATCTGTGCTGACGGACGGGGACAGCACCAGTAAACTGATGGTGAGAGAATGGGGAACAGCATGGGGCAAGTGAAAAGCAATACAGGTGATGAGGTGCACGGATCCAACCAAGTGAAGATGGGCAGAGTGAAAAAAACCCCCAAAAAGACAGGGAGCAGTGGGGTGTTACACGGGCTGCTATGTTTGAGTGCATCTGAAAGCTGAAGCAGATCTGTTAATCTTTAAGAAAACTGGCTGCTGGAGGCACAGAGACCGAGGGGGGAGAGTTTGATTTGGGCTGTGGCTGTGACAGTGATAAACGGCCTGGGGAAATAAGCTATGGAGATCAGTCAAACACCTGCCATGCCCTGCATGAGCTCCACTCAACTCAAACAAGATGCGGGGGCAGGAAGAGGAGTGTGCCAGCTCAGGAAGGAGGAGGCTGCTCCCTGCCACTTCTCCCTTTGTTGTTTTTAAAGCCACAACCACATGGACAGGTTTACCAGAACCAAAGGAGGAGCAGGGCTTTAACCGAACAGGCTCATGCTGCATCTGCAAGGACAAACTGAAAGAATGTGACAAACTGTGATGCTCATAGACTCAGAAACCAATGGATGCCTTTATTAATCATATTCTATTTTATAAGTAAATGTATGCAGAGAGGAAATATTATCAAATGTGCTGTGTCTGAATAATTATATAATTATATTCAATATAATTTATGTATTTATCTATTTTAACAAAGCATAATTTAAGGGCTACACAAACCAAGTGCAGCATCAGTGCTATGTATGCACATGTTCTTCCAAATATTAAATAACCTTTAAACCATTTATGACAGAGACAGAGCTTTAAACTGTCTGAACCATGAGATTCTCAGCTTTCCCAGGCAACTTGACAGTTTTTTTTTTTGTCAGGTAATTCGTGATGGTGACTTTACACTGCACCAGAGATAAAGGGTAGATTCCCCTGGATCATATGATGGATAACACTTGACTGAAAGAATGAGCTCAGGCAAAAATATGAAACTACGTTCAGGTGTTTCTTCGCCTATGTAGGTTTAATGGGGTTGTTTTGGTTTTTTTTTTTAGGATTTTTTGATTTCAGAATATGTGATATATACATGTTTGTCTTCAAAGTCAAAAGAAAACTAATACAACCTATGACATAACGCTTGGATTGAAATGGTATTATGCAGATGACAGTGTGATCCACACATGTCAAAATAAACTGCTACTAAACTAACCAAACAGCTTCTCAGTCACCAGGAAATGTGACTACACTTAAACCACTGAATTATTTATTGAACCACTGAATAATTTATTGAGAAACACTAATAATTCAACCATCCAAAAATGATAATTTCTGATGAGACGCAGAAAAACTGTAACAGGATTTATTTGCTGACTTTTCTCTGATCTACAAATGTGTTCATGATCGTGCACCTCTGTCTTTAAAATAAACGGTTCTTCTCCACAAAGAAAGACAGAGACTGGAGCCTCAATGATAAGTGACAGTTTGAATTCAGCAAGATATTCTTCAGTCTTTTCCATTAAAATAGTCAGATCATGATACTTCCAACCCACTAATATCAAACAGTCTACCACTCTAATCACTTACAGAAATAAAGGCTTGGAATCACTTATAGATTTCACTGCTCTGATACATTTGCTAAGTTACTGTAACCTTATGTTTCATATCACTGTTGTGTTGCTCTCAGTTGGATGCACTTCCTGCACATGCACTGCACATGCTAATGAGCCAGAAGGTAACTTTGGTGCAGATAGAAAAAAAAAAGAAAAAAAAAAGGAAAAGTAGTGAATACATTTGTGTTTTCAGTTCTGTCTTCGTTACATGTTTAATGAATCCGCCAACAAATTCCTTCACAAATCAATAATTAAATTGTGTTCAAACATTTTTTATAAAAACAAAAAAATGTCTTGACACTAGTGTGTGTGACAGTAACAGCACTGACATTATGGTTTGTGTGACATTTACTCAGTTTGCAAATGATTTATAGGTCTCAGTGGAGTCAGTTTTAGAATAATAAAAAACATGGAAGATAATTTATTGAAAAAAACAGCAACTGGCACCAATATGGAGGAATGACACTGCTTATACTAATACAGTATCTCTGAAGAATTATTGTTTTATCTATAAGCAGCAGAAAATTTATGAGTAACGCCATGTCGCTTGTGAATCTTGGAAACAAAGATTAGCCCTCCTGCCGTCTACACATCCTTCTGTTTTTTTTCCTCTGCTGGCATGATTCAATAAAAGCTTGACAGCAAATATTATTCTGTGTTAGAGAAAGTTTTATAAGCCTTAAATGGAGTCAGGCCTGACGCACATTGGGTCCCCCCATGGGAAAAAGACAGGAAGAGAAAAAGAGAGGAAAAAATATACAGTGTATGTGTCCAGAGGCCTGTTGCTGCTAAGAGGCAAGTTCAACACACCCAGTATGTCTTTTCCCTTTCTGGCTTCACCGAACCTGGTTATCAACTGGCTCAGTCAACACTGGATTTTCCCATTCAACTACGAGCACGTTCATGTGAAAGAGGCGGAGTTGTTAATTATAAGCAACATCATGAGAACTATGAATAAAGTACTTAATATTATATTAGAAGGAATGATGATACCTGCAGGTAAATTCAGGTGATATTCAACAAGGTGAAATGTAAACAAATACAAAAGAAACACAAAAAATTATTTCCAAAGAACAAAGTCTAAGGATATACTACAAGTAAGTACAGGAATCATTAAGTTTCTTCCTGTGTGAGCATTTTTGCTCTTTTTTCTGATGATGAATAAACTGTTACGAGCATGTGATTCAGAAAAAAACATTAAAGAAATATCAGACTGAAGCAGAGAGAAGAGAAGACAAGTAGTTAATGTCTGGTGAGGACAATCTGACTAAAATGTTCATTTATAATCATGGGAAATATTTAATAGTGTGTGGATAATTTTCCTCATAAAATACATCAGAGGGTTTAGTTTTTATTTCCAGTCTTCGTCATAAAGTCTCCTCATGTTATTCTGAGCTGCAGTGATGGAAGAAGAGTAAACGCATCAACACTGTCAGGAGTTCTGTTGGGATTAAAGAATCTTTGTTCAATTGAAAATGAAATAGTAATTATGCAGTTATTTAATGTGATAAATGCTGCCTCTGTTTGTTGGGGGCTCTTTTAAAACCAGAGTGGATACATGGAAAGCTTCAAACATCTATAAAAATATCTGTTGCTCTTTATTACTTGTCACCGATTACTCCGTTTTTTCCAGGGATGTGATTGGTCAGTATTTGGGCTGCTGTAAGGTTTTGATCTGATCCTCCAAACTTGGAGGAGTTCAGTTACCATGGTGATGTGCCCCAGTGAGAAGTGCACCATCATCGTAACCCTGAAAACCTAGGTTTAAACCTGAAGGTACGTCCCCCTGTCCTGCCTCGTCGTACAGACCTCAGATGACTTTACAACAGCGACATTGTTCCCCGGCGCTGTTCAACAATTATTTTCACCCTGGATTTTACAAAACCTTTCTCAAGGTGCTTAAAATTCAAACACCATCCTCTCTCCTCGGACATCCTCTGCAGCAGACAGACCCAACAGACCTGCCAAAGTGAATTTACCTAGTAAAGTGAATTACAGGGTGATAAATGATACTTTGGCAGCAAGGTAGTAAACTGCTGAGAGAAGCTGAATAGTAATGTGATTTGTCAAGGAGTTTATAAGCTGTAAGTGCTGCGATGAAATGACTGGCCCCATTGGAAGAGATAAACACAAGGGGGACGTCTTTGTTTTGTAGCCTGATCGACCAGTGGGAGGCCAGTGGAGAGGAACAGGTTAACATTTATTGTGCTTATACTACAGAAAGGAGGGACAGTGTCTCCTATATGGCTGAGTACTGTACTGTACTCTTCAGCAGAGCAAGAACATCTTAAGATAGATACTAGACTGCTGATGTGTCATGAATAAACATTTTCTGGTTTAACCTCTTCATTTCCATATGGGAGGTCTCTTATATCTGGGGAAACTAGATACTAAAAATATCTCCCTGAACTTGCCCCAGACTCTCCCCGACCTACACGGATGGACACACACACACACACACACACACACACACACACACACACACACACACACACATACACATACACACACACTCCCTATCACTGTGGCTCTGCTGTGTTATGCTGTGGGAGGCTGAAGTGGCCTTTGTGGGCTGAGCTGAATATCTCCGTCCACTCTGGCAGGGCCTCAGAGTGGCTGCTGCCGCCTGCTGCCTCAGCCTTGGGTACGGGCTGCCAGCCGGCCCGCCGACCAACCTCCCTGAACCCCTGCCAAGCTCCTGACGCCACCCTGGGTGGTCCCTCTTCATGCGGCTCTGGCAGGGCCCTGCTCAAAACGCCCCCCCACCCCCACAACTCCCCTCCTCTCTGGCTCCCTCGGCAGCCACAAACAACCTCACTGTGTTCCCGATGTGGAGCTCCACTGAGAATCAGTCAATGTTGCAAGTTATATTTTTATCATAAGGGAGGATGTGGATGTACTGTATTTTTGAGGGTTTTGGAGAAGTGAAAAGTGAAAAAAGAATGTCTGTAGGCTGGGCCGTTTATATTTAGTCTGCATATGAATTTGTGTTTATATATTTGCATGCTTTTTTTGGGTGTAGGTGTTACTGATGGCTCACACACACCGAAGCAAAGATGTCGTCTTGTTTCATTCACATCCACCGACGTTACTCTCGGTGGATTACTCTCTCTGTTACTATCTCCATTCTTTCGTCTCTCCGTCAGCGAACCGCAACCAAAACTTAAAATCATCAAGGCGGATCACTGAAATCACCGGCGGGCCAGTCCGTACGCAGGGTTACAGTGATGAGTTGGAAACTGACTGTCAAATTACATGATGAAGACTTGAGATTCTCCTGTTACAGATATCGCATCAGGCAGCCAGCAAATCAAGCCGGCTTGGGCCAGAACGGCGCTCCCATTCCCCGTCTCCCTGCTCTGGAGTTGGGAGTCATGTTCCCATGGACTCCGGAGGTAATTGTGCCAGGCCCCTACACTCCATATGACCACCCTTCTGTTGCTCTGCTGCCCCGCCAAAGAAAATGCACTCCCTCTCCCTCTCTGTCTGTCTTGTCTCTCTGTATCCTGTCCAGAGATTCATGACTCCTGCGCCTGATTGTGGACGATTAAAATCATTAGAGGTCGTTAGTGGGAGTCACTTACCGCTGTGAAGGTTGGGTGGGGTCGGGTAGAGAAAGGGGGTTAGAGGGGGTGTTGCAAGGGGCCTATGGGGGTGGGTTAGGGTGAGGGTGTCAAAGGGGAGACGAGCATCACTCTCTCCTCTGACCTAAACGAAAGCATTACGTGCTGCCAGATCCCAAATGCACATATACAGGCACAAATATCCATCTGCCCCACCCGTCCACCTCAAACAGTCTCACACACACACATACACCAAACCCACCCAAGCTGCCGCTGATAGCATCAGCAAAAGTCTCTGAAGAAAAGCACCAACGTGTGTATTAGCACTGTGTGTAATCACAAGGCCTTTGGGGACCCTAATGGATTAGTACACTAACACACTGTCAACTCTGGGCCAAGCTGGGCCCACACTTACACATAAAAACTGCTAACATTGTCAAATGACACAATCACAGTGCTGGAAAAGCCCTAATTGCCCCTGTTAGACATCAACAGAGGACTTCATAATACTCAAATGACTCATTTTTGTGCCCAATGTTTTGAGCGAGTTGATTAGAAAAAGGCAACAATACAAACAGTGTATTTACAACAAGTGATCATCATCAGCTTTATGAAAATGTGCTCGCTGTCAAAAGTTTGTACGACTGCCTTATTTTGAACACAGATGCAACACAGATGTGTTTATCTCAGTAAGTCGCGGTGATAGCTGCAGTTGGTTAAAGCAGCCATATATTAACTCGAACGTACTTGGAAACATGTTGCCGTTAGACTGATCCTATCTGTCTGTCAGTGACTAGAGTGGCTGGACAGCTGTTCTAGCCAGTGCGTGCTGTGAGTGGATCACCGGGCTGTAAGGCATGAATAATAGATGCTGTTTATGAGTGTATGTTTTCCATCTGACCCCTGGGTCTACAGCGAAAACTGCAGCGGGCCTCTTAAGGGGCTGAAGAAGAAGAAAAGGGAAAGCGAGAGTGAACGACAGAG
This sequence comes from Seriola lalandi dorsalis, assembly GCF_002814215.2. Classification (NCBI taxonomy): domain Eukaryota; kingdom Metazoa; phylum Chordata; class Actinopteri; order Carangiformes; family Carangidae; genus Seriola; species Seriola lalandi. The sequence continues at coordinate 146,114 of NW_019522679.1, forward strand.
AGACAGATGAAGCTCACCCAGGGAGGTGATGGGGCATTTAGCGCCCAGGGACCCCCCATCAGCTGTCAGTGACATGTCCAATCAGGGTTTATACACAGAAAAACACACACTTCCCTGCTGCTGCTGCTGATACTAAACAGTGAGTGCTGCTTTTACACAGACAGCACTGTAGGGAGACAATGCTGCATTTATGCTACAGTGAGCAGCGTCGTGAAAGCAGCCTTATACTAAACCCTGGTGTGTGCACTCAAGGCTTTTCCACAGATATTAAACTACAAGATATGTAACGAGTTTCTAATATAACTCTGACACATATCGAGCAGCCAAACAGTGAATGTGTTCAGCTCTTGTGTTGGTGCAGCAGGAAACACGCTGAGTGAGGAAAGAGAGTGACATATTTGGGGCTCTAAATATCACGACAGCTTGCTCATTAAAAACCATGGTGGGTTCCCTCTGGCGAGCACGACAGAATTAGGACCTGCGAGTCGGCTGTGGCCTGACTAATGAAGGTCAGGCATCTGGTGCAGGTTGTGAGGCCCAGACAGTGGGGATAACCTGCGTCTCTACTGCCCACAATTAACACAGGCGGCCCAGTGCTGCTTTAGAGGCTGCGGGCCTTAAGACTCACACAGCTGGCCAGAGTCGAGGCCTCTCCCTGACACGGTTCCTAATGACACAGGGGTCATAGAATGTGTGTCTTTTACAAGGGTGGTTACGGTCTGTGGGTCCTGACAGTATTTTCATATGCTGAGAGGTTTTGGTTTGGGGATCATGAGTAGAGGAGGAAACAGAGGAGTCGTCACGGCCCTGATCGCTCAGGCTGTAAACCTCTGCAGAGCGTTGAACCCCTGCTATCAACTCTGCAGCCTGTCAGAGGGCTTTACCTTCATCTTCACTCAGTGACTTTGTTGTGCAGTTTGATAGTGAAGTTGGGTAAGTGTAAGTTTAAGCATACCCCATGCTGTGGCTAGAGTACCACTAGGTGGCATGGTCACTTTGAGCACACACACACACACACACACACACACACACACACACACACACACACACAAAGCAAACCGCTGAGAAATAAGAAAAAGTCAGGCGTTCAAATTTGACACATTTCATCACATTCACAGCTTGATGAGTAAAATGTTTTTGCTGCTTATCTGATTGATCAAGAGATGACAACTGATACACATGAGATGTACAAAAAAGAATCAGCACAGAAACTGAAGTTCCAGAGCATTATCTGAGAAGTAAATGCTGATCAATGAGATATTGAAAAATAACAGAGAGATATGCACTTTGACTATCTTTGGCCTTTGTGAAAGCAACATAGAGTAGTCATCAAAGGATGTTATGTCTTTAAACATTGCTCACCGTGTGACTGTAACCTACATATTCAGCAAAGTCACTCTGACAACAATTCTGGGAAAGAACTGCTCATGTTATTTTAGTGCTGTATGAAATCACCAAGAGGAAGAATGATGAATAAGAAAGATAAAGCTTCACAGTGTTAGAAATGTGTTGTACTATATATATACTCACCAGGCACTTTATAAAGAAAATCACACTAATGCTGGGTAAAGCCTGCATTTGCTCTCAAAACAGCCTCATTCCTTTGTGGCATTGATTCCAACAGATGTTAGAAACTCCTTCTTTGAGACTCTGCTCCATGGTGACATGATGCTTCATATCCTTTTCTGCAGATTTGTCAGCTGCACAATCATGCTGCCAATCTCCCGCTCTACCACATCCCAAAGGTGTTCTACTGGACTCAGATCTGTTGACTGAGGAGGTCACTGAAGTTCACTGAACTCACAGTCATGTTCATTAAACCTGTCTGATACGACTTTTGCTTTGTGACATGGTCATTATCCTGCTGGAAGTAGACATTAGAAGATGGTAAACTGTGGCTTTAAAGGCACAAGGTGAGCTACAACACTCAGATAAGTTGTGGTATTCAAACCATGATTGATTGGTATTAAGGGCCCAAAGTGCCAAGGAAACATTCCCTACACCATTACACCACCAGCCTGGACTTTGACACAAGGCAGGTAGGTGTCTGTTGACACCCAATTCTGATCCTTATGTCTGTGTACCTCAGCAGAAATCCAGATTCATCAGACCAGGCTATGTTTTTCCACTTTTTCCAGTGTTGGTGAGTCTGTGCTCACTGTAGCCTCAGATTTCTGCTGCCACATGATTGGCTGATTGGATAATTGTATTAATAAGCAGGTGTACAGGTGTTCTTACTAAAGTGCTTGATGAGCATATGTATATGTGTATGTGTACGACTGTATGTGCTAATTTATTTGTGTGCTTGTGCGACCATGTGTCTATGTATATGTGTGGGGGGTTGAGGGGGTGGATGGGTGCATATCTGTGAACATGTCTGTGTGTGATCACAGTTTGAGCCTGCTGAATCATTCAGTGTCCCCACAGTGCGAACACTCACACTAACGGCGGGGAGCCATTAAAGATCCATGAGGAGATCATTACAGGCCGCCGCCCAGCCTTCTCCTCTGCAGCCACCCCTCCACTTCCCTGGGGCAACTCCCTCTCTAAACAGTGGGGTCTAACCCCTCAACATGAGCTCTCTCCTGCCCGGAGCTGCTGGAGGGGCTGGGGGTCAGAGGTTAGCCAAGCAAAGGCGTGACCCACGGCACTAATGCACTTGTAACACTTTAAAACACTTTGGCGAGAGTTAAATAGAGCACGCTCTCAAGGAGGACCACACAGAGGGCCCGCTGGCTGCTTTTTCTCCTTTTTTTTCCTCTTTTCCCCTCACTCACTACTTGGTCTGCTCTCACAGCTTTTTTGGCTGCTGTTCAGGCCAAAGTTAGAGGAAAGTGAGATGTGTTGCTGTCTTCCTTCCTTTTCCCTTTTCTGTTTTATTTCAGAGCAAAATGACACATTTGCTAATTGAGCTCCATGTCTTGGACTCAACCATCATACAGCAGCTCAGGTGATGTTGGCTGCTGTTTCCAGAATTAGACAGTAAAGCTACAGTGTGCAGCCTCATGTACAGCACTGTGCAGTTAAACAAAACATTGCATTCAAAATACCACAAAAATCCAACATTTACATACTTGTCTGGACTGCTACTCAGGAGAGTGGAGAGTTATCTGGATGATAAGCATCATTTCACATGTCCACTTCACCCACCACACCTGACCCCCCCCCCCACACACACACACACACACACACACACACACACACACCCCACACCCTCCAGAGACCTCTGACTGTTATCATGTCATGTGAAACCGTCAGAGTGGGCTGAGGGCATCTAGCACGCTGCCGGAGGACAATTAGCTCACATTGGGAGTCCCACTGGGTGGAAAATGCAATCAGGCAAGAGTTATCACTGGCTGTCCTGGCTTTTCCCAGCATCACACCGGCTGGTATTGTACGTCCCAACCACCTCTGAAACACACTTGCAGCAGATTTGATTTGCTTCTGCTCTAATCACGTTGGCCTGAAAAACTGACTTTTCCATAGATTTGAGGAAATACTGTAAGTGCAGAGTGCACTTGCTGCTGTTGTGTAAGGCGCGGTGGAAGTTTGTGGTGGGCTTTATTTACATATTCTCATCATGTGTATTGAGCTAAGGGATGTTTTCAGTTTCAGATTTACGTGTGTGGTAAGGCTAAAAAATCTTGAACATCTTTTAAACTTCTTACTCTATCGTTCGAGCAGATTAAAGTAACCCCACATCATCCTCTACTCCACCTCGATTTCCTTGAACGCAATCATGGTTATCTGTTGTTACTGTAAAAGGCTTCTTAAGGAGGTCAGGCCGGTGTCATTCTCTGCTGATGGTTGGGGTCAGAAGGTCGGCCAGCCACCAGAGTGGCAGCTGTCATTTGACTGATGGCGAGTCCCTCTTCCCAGCAGGAAGTAGAGGTGTATGTGTGCTAGAGGCTGTGGAGTGTGTGGTTAGCTGGCAGGTCAGTGGTGGGCCTAGAGTGGTCTGGCCCCAGCCACCATGGAGCTCTCAGGCAGCAGTGGCAGCCCAGAGCACTGACAGATAGTGGGCATTATCATTTGTTAAGTGCCCCCTTCGCCTCTGGTCAGGAACACTTAACACTGCCTGTGGTCACTAAATGCTGCTGGACTGCCGGTAGCAAGGTAAAATATTTATTGTCGTGGAGTGGTGGTTTTCCTCTGCAGCAACCCTAAAAGCCTGGCTTGGTTTTGTGTTTTTAACCAGGGCCCTAAAACCAGGCTGCACAGGAGTGGCCTTTTACTGGACAATGTAATGGATCTCCATACGATCTGCCTACCTTACCACAAAATCACAGGCATTGAAAAGATTCAGCCACAATGTGTATGAAAGAATCTGTAAAATATATGACAAACATGGAACTGTAATTAAGAAAAGTAGCATTTCTAAAAACAAATACTTCTGTTCAGGAGATTTGATGTGATAAGCAACTTCTTCACTAAATTTGCAAGCTTGCACTGAATCATAAGTGGGTATGATTGGCTTTTGGGTTTAAAAACACATGTACTTTTTGAGGGGAATTTTTAAAGTCCAAAAGTCCAAGAAAACAGTATTTCCTATGAGCGTCAGCAGCCTTTAGTTTTCCCTTTTTCAGTGAATAAGTGAGTCACCTGTGATACATGCATTTGGAACATGTTCCTGCTAGCGACCTTCATGCGTACGTTCACATCTCTGGCAGCAGGGGACTTCCCAGAAGACCCTTGCAGCCTGTCCCCCCTCTAACCAAACCACGTGGCATTTACAACTGTGTCAACACACTGATAAAACGGATGAAGTGCGCTTTCTTATTGCTGGCTTGTTTTTCTGTGTCTGTTGTAGCCACGGCCTGCAGCATTGTTGGATGTCAAGTCATAGAGTGGTTGAACAGACCCTCCTTTTTGCTTGGTTTTAATGGGGTCGACAGAGGAGCTCCCACCTGTGGTGAGTCTGGCATTTAGCAGCCCATAAACTTCTCCCCTCCTCTTTCTCTCCTTCACCACTCCTCCCTCTCTCTCTCTCTTTCGCTCTCTCTCAGCCATGCACATACAAACTGTAGATAGCATTAGGTGCTTGTTTCCATGTGATCTGTTTCCAAGTTCGTCTTTGTCCCAGTTCAGCCTCTGGTGTCTGAACACCACAGAACCAAGTTAGAGGCGAGGGTGGTTTCTCCCCCAGTCGCCTCAGACTGACTGCCTTTTTGGGCTGTTGGGGAGGCTGAGGCCTGGGGGTTGTGGGGTTCTGGCTGAGTCGAACCCTGCCCCCAAGGGTGCTTGGTGGCATGCTTGGTCAACCTAGGCAAAAACTCACGAGGCTTGAGGCCGAGCAGAAGCCAGGCTGTGGCAGGTGCGGCTATATGGGAAATGGCAGGAAACAGCCACATGCACAGCCAGACAGTGCTGCTGCAAGATGAAACTGCTCCTGTGCTCAGCGGGTTAATATGGCCCACATTTAAATAATTAACACACGTATAGAAATTGAAAGGGTGTAGGGCTGTGGTCCCCAAACTAAGGCCCGCAGGCCGTATACGGCCCGCCCCCACATTTGGCCCGGCCCCCTGAACTATTATTATTTATTTCATTAATAGTGTTATTATTTATTTCCTGACTTTTTTTTCTGTGCAGAACCCGGAAAGGGTTATTTGGTTATGTGTGGCTTTCTAGAAAACAATACATTTTTACGTTTAGGCACCCCTGCGATCGTCACACTTTTTCTGTTACAAACTGAACCCGGCCCCCCATCAGAGAAGGGAAAAGTTATGTGGCCCTCACAGGAAAAAGTTTGGGGACCCCTGGTGTAGGGGCAGTGTTGCTTACCGACGACTCATTGTTCATGCAGGTGCACAGATTTGTCTCTCAAGTGAAACCAGAGTTGCATTCAACACATTCAAAAACTTTATTCTAACATTCTTAGGGTCATACCTAATAACTGTAAGAACATATGTTGAACACAAACTGAAACAGAGTGTCTTCAATATCTGCAGAGGAAAAAGAAAAAAAAGGAAAAGAAAAATTAAATTTCACCAGTGTTGTAAGATATTCTGTCCGGGAGACGGGGGGGAGCCAGGCGACCACGAGAATTCATAGGAGTGAGTCTGCAGCCACGTGGAGCTTATTTACACAATATTTGATTATGATCATTTGGCATTAGGCAACTTACTGATGAGCAAGTGAAAGCTGACCATTAAAACCTCATTGGAGGTCTGAGTAACAGGAGGTTAGGAGGCATCAAATCATTGTAGCATGACTCCACACAAACCACTCCGGCTGGCCTCAGAGGCAGTGTTGAATCTTCGTGGTTGTGAGAGTTTCTTTCTGGCTGAAGACACTTCTGGTGAATTTATCAAAGAAATACTTCCACTGAAAATCTGTGGTTGATAACCTGTAAATGTCACCACACAAAACTACAGGGTGAGAAAAGAGTTAAAGCAGGGTGAGGTTGCTGTGGTTTGCTGAAACCAGGTGATCTCTACACTGCTGTTTCCATGGTAGCAGACCGTCAATATGACGGCAGAGCTGTAAGTCCTCACGTCATTTTCTGAGGAAATGGCAGACAATGCAGGACTGCTGAGCAACTTGCAGATATAGTGTGTTTCTGAGAATGGTGTGCAGGTTAGTGAGGGAAATGCTGCACATCACAAACACTGCAGGAGATTTATCAAGAACCATCTCTGTGCCAAAGACTGACAAATCTATATTGCAATCTGATCTCCTTTCTGATGCCGATTCCTGTTCTAATTCACATTTAAGGTTATTAGACATGGTGTTTGGTCATACGTGTCACCGCTGTCATTACGAACATTCCCACGCTGGCTGACCGTCAGCGCAACACATGGGCCGAGTCACAGTCTTTCTCATGAAACCACTGCGATGGCCATCAAAAAACCAATAACTTCCTCAGCATGCCGGCTCACTTCCGTCTTCTGCGTGTGGGGACCTGCCGTTGCCATGGTTCCCGGGCCGGCGTTTGCGTGCGAGCAACTTAGACAGCCGTCTGGGGTTTCACGCACACATAACAGGAAGACGCTGGTCGTACTTCTCAACCGTTTCTCACTTCTGCCTTCTTGATTTAGGGAAGGCCGGGGGGACGCGCAGACACAACACACAGCGACTGTAAGCAGCCGTTCTCCCCACAGTCAGAAAAAAAAGAAAGAAAAGGAGAAAAAAAAGTCTACCTTTAAAAATATGATATTAATGCTGATACAGCCAGTGTGATGTGCAACTGTGATGATTCATTTCTGACCAAAGTGAAACTAACATCTCTCCGCTAATATGGGGTAAAAACTGAAATTTTACAGTTTGAAAAACACTGTTTCTGACTTCATGCCGAATTATAATCAATACATTAATATGTAATCATTATAAAATAAGGCAGTGCCATCAAGTTTTGTGACACGGCTCAAATTACCCCTTGTGTGACTGTATGGGAGCTTGTTGCTGAGCTTGATCTGATCACAGACGTGGGTTTGGAAGACAGTCTCCTTTCCTCATTAGCATAATGGAAACATCCAGCTGTCAAAGTTGTGACAACCACAAAGTGTTGGATGAGGTGATTCATATCTGCCTCTCTTCTACAGGCTGTTGACCGTTGGCTTTGAAAAAGCTTATGTAAGCCATGAGTCACCCCACTATTCTTGTGCACCCTGATGGAAACCAAACAATAAAAAATATTGAATAGATTTGATCTCTAATTAATTTCAACCAATCACAGGCCATATGTTCTCAGTGGAGAGAGTGACAGTGGTTAAAGCGTGAATATGAAAAGAGCACTGCAGGATAAAGCAATCACAAATATGCCCACGCTGATCAACTTTGACCTTTATTCACATGAAGTGTCAAAAGTGGCTGCCAGAAAGATGAGAGACAACCACAGCTCTGTTGGTTTAAGTGCATGATAAGGTTTGTGCTCTTCTTAAGAGGAAGAAAGAAGAAGAAAAAAAAAAACACAAAGCTGCTGCAATCAGGGTGCCAAGTAGCTAGCCAAATGTAAATGCTAGGCAACCATAAAAGTAGCCTTAACTTCTCAGTGGCTGTGGGAAAGTGCATAGCATGTCTGTCGCATGGTTAAGACTCTCTCGGAGCACAGAGTTGTCAAGCCACAGAGGAGCAAACTATACTGTAAACTCATACCGGAACCCGTCTGCGGCCTGAGCTGTGCCAAGGCAAGTCTTCCCGATGCCAACCTGTCTCTGATTTCCCTCAACTACAGCAGGCAGGTCTGAACTCAGCACATAACAAACAAACTTAAAACACATTCACACACACTGAAACCTTTCAACAAACTTTAAAATCACTTCAGAAAAGAAACTGTATCCTTCAACATATTTCTATTTCATAAGCCCCAGTTTCAAGGTCCCTGACATTCCAGCAAATAAGGAATAATGTATTTTACATTATGGCTTATTTTGAAAGGGGATTCTGGTTTCAAATGATGAATATTTAAGTCAAACTGAAAATTAAAATTCTTGTTTTCTTTTTGCATAAAGCAGCTGTATCACTAGTAGGACGGCAGAAACAAAAGACACAAAAGAGCCATGAGCTGTGAACTGCAGTAAATGTTAGCTTTCCAGCAATGATGTTTCTTTATCTACATTATTATGTCGACACACATACTGTTTGTTAACCTGCACCTTGACTTGATGAATGAAAAGCACTCACTAACAACATTAGCTGGCTAAATAGATGGGTTTTACGATTTCATTTGGAATTAATTTGAAGAATTAGGGCCCAAGCATAAAGTAAAGTCCAAAGTTCTTATATGTGAGACTAAGGCTCAGTAGCTGCTGATATAAAGGACACTGTCAGTTAAAAGCCAACAGCCAGGAGATCATTTATTTAGCGGATGAAAAGTGGTGATCATGTCTTTACTGCAAGACCTCATTGCGGTCCAGTTACTGAACCAGTCAACAACTTATTTTGCTTATTAGACTTTACTTAGCATAGCATTACTGGCAATACCTCAAAAACAAAGAAATGATTCAAAGCCTAGCTCACCCAAGAAAGTAATGTTTCTTAAAAAAGAACAAGTGGTGCTGGAGCTTTTTTGCAAATAGTTTTAGTGTACCAAATGTATTTATCTAAAAACTATTTGTTCATTCACTTCTTAATTCTTTTTGGAATAAAAACCAAGCAACCAAACAAACATTGTTTTTAATGTGTGCTACAGTATGTAAACTCTAACAGCATCTTCTGTGAGAAACAGCGGTTCACACACTGCTAGTGATGCAACAGGCCAAGTCATTTCCATACGCACATGAATCACAACAGTGTCTGCTCACAGAGATATCAGGTGACGTTGAAGTGGAAAAGTGTGTATGTGTGTGGGGGTTTGCAAAATGGTTAGTAATGTAGTAATGGTAGAAATGTTTTTTAACTGAAAGGAAAATATAATTTTCCAATCAACCAATGAACAACTGCATGAGATCAAATCAGGACTTTGACAATGGCTAAATCTATGTATTTAATGTGTATGTGTACAGGTTTAAGGACTTCATCACTGTGACTCAGATAGTCAGCAGTGGTTTGTGTGTGGGTGAAGCTGAAGCCTTTAGCTGTGCTGAGATGACTCAACTTAGCAGAACCTAGCCAAGAGTTCTGGGTAAAGAGGTTTGGCTAACCAACACCGTGAGAATGTGGCAACTTATGTCCTGTTCTGTGGCAACATTAGCCTCATTCTTAGTCTCTCTGTATGCAGAGGTGTTAGACTGATTTACAAAGTATTCATGAATATGCAAAATTCTTTTTTGAAGAAAAATGTGCCTTGCATTAAATCAAAAGATTTGGGTGAGATATAATTAGATGGGTGTGGTAGTGCATCACTCATCAGCCTAAATTTACCAAAGGACCAAAAAAGAAAGAAAAGAAAAGGTAATTCAAATCCCAGGCAGAGCCACTCATCAGACACATGTGACTCAAAATCACTCCCAATTAGTCAAATCAATATTCTATACCAAAGTGAGTTTTACCACATAGTAAAAGCAGCTCTTAACAGAGCATCTCAGTTTTGGTTAGCCAAGCTTTACCATATCAGACCAATGTCATGTGCCCACAGACCTGCGCTGCTGCTTTCAAGTGTATAGGCCACAGTCATATTCACCTCGGGCATCATGTGATGCTGTGCCACCATGGGTCCTGAGCCAAGGCTGCGGGAATGGCAGAACGCTATCTACTCCCACTCCAACCATTGTTTCCCTTTGTAGTGAGCCCGCAACAAGATACTCATGTGGGCTGGAGCGGGGCCTTTGATAAAGCCAATGCCTCCATATCCTCTGATCTATCAGCTGCTGACTCTAAAACTGCCTGCTGATACAGTACAGTTACAATTGGAAATGACAAACACTGGTTCACTGTGGAGACTGCAGACAGAAAACGAAACAGATGATGCCGTGTTGTGTCTGCAGCGTGTACTGTTGCATCTGACACATTCACAATTCAAACATGCATTAGAAAAATTGATGAATAAAGGCTCACATTAATGAAATTGCAAACACAAACAGACTGCACCAAACTCTCATGCACTCAAGTAGCACTCGCTACAGCGGAAACCCCCCCCCCCCCCCCCCCCCC